>NC_088691.1:97029212-97330408 GCF_028017835.1 Emys orbicularis | reverse complement strand
AACTTCTCTATGTGAACCTTCTTCACAACAGCCAGCCTTGAAAAGTGACAGCAGTAGCTACATTGATGTCCATGCAGATGGGACAGAATCTCTGTTTTTAAAGTTTCATCTGAAAGACCCATCCACCCAACAGTAAACTGTATGGAACATCAAAGATCCAAATGTATTTTTGGAGATATTAGGAGTTTCCATTGTGTCCTGGCTGATGTTTCTACTGCCCAACTGTTGTACTGTGTGCCTACCATTGTGTAGCATGTGGGAGGATCACTGCACCCATGATTTTAAGGGGGCTCCACATAGTACAGTACCCTGGCCACATGCCACACAATGTAGGATCAGGGGCTAAATATAATTTTTGTATCTTGGGTCTGATTTTTAGAGGTCCCAAGCACCCACAACTTCAGATAAAGTCAATGGGAGCTGCCGGTTTTAGCACCTCGGAAAATCCTGTTCATAGTGCTTATCGTTCTGGTATCCAAGCCCTTTTGGGACATAAGTGCCTGTTCGTCCACTTGGCTATCTCCCACAATGCTCTGTGTATGTGGACTAGCATTAGTAAAGCACATTAGGATCTTTGGGGTGAACTGAAATACAAACATGTCAAATATTACTACATTATATGGTATAACCGCCTCTAGTGTTTTGAAGCTACACGTACTCTAACGTGCGTCTGCTCTGTACTACTAAAGGATTATAGCATGCAACATTCTATTAAAAATGTTGATAAAACACGTAAGGAAGCAGAAGGACCTTAACATCATATACTGTTGAACCCTAGGAGAAGAAGGGAGGTGAAACAATTCTACACACCCACAACATCCATCCTCTGTGGAAGAAAGCAGGGGATCCACATCAATTTCTGACCCCACACTTGCATGTTGATGTACAGAGACACCAGCAGAGTTGGGCTTCATATAGCATTGGAAGTATGTGCTCTACCCAGACTTCCTCTCCTGCAGAGGAACCTCACAGATTTTACTTTCAAGGGGCTCTCCGATGCTATATGCAAAAGGGAAGGATTAGCACCTATAAGTAGAAGCTTACTGGAAATGGAATTTGAATTTGCAACTGCAATATGTTGAAACAATCTGGGACTTGGTTTATAATGAAGCAGAATGACTGTAATTATGTCCAAAATTTGAACGAAAACCAAGAGTCACGGTCAGTGCAATTCTGAATTCAGGTTGAGTTCAGTCCACTCACCCTTGACTGTGTCACTTTAACACGCTCATGTTACAGAAAGATAGTCATGGATATTTAAAACATGGGTTGCATGAATCAAATAGATCACAAACAGGACAGGGATTCATCTACAACAAGTTATGCTTCTGAGGCCCAGATCTTCACAGGTATTTCAGCTCCTAACTTCCACTGATTTCAATGGAGCTTAAATACCTGTGAAGATCTGGACCTGAGCCCACATATATTTTTTCACTCTGCTTTCAGTTTTCACTATGAAAGGAAGTGGATCTCTTGGGATAAATAGACACACAAAATGTCTACTCTCCTGCAATTTTCATTTAAACACCTGTTACATAAAAGGGTCCAGTTATCTTTTTATTTAAAGATACTTTTTTTTAAAAGTAGTCATCTCTTAATAATAGATGGTGTGTCAGTTTAGAAAACTGGAAACAAATGGGAAAAATACACTAGGCTGCAAAATTAAATCAGGAAATTCCAAACATTAAGGTTGCTTCTGCAGTGTTAACTTGACAATAGTGCACATCTCACATATTTTATAGTTTAATTTACATTATGACAAGGAACAATATAAGAGAGTTTGCATTTAACAGGGAGAGTGAGGATAGAGAATATGTGCAATGTGACCAAGTTACTCGGGTGGAAGGACCCTAATTGTTGATATCTCCTGCCTTTTCAGTGTTTTTTAGTGATTTCAGAGCCTCCACATTGCATTAATGCTAGTTTTCCATGCTTTTGTCCTTTTACTTATATAAAAGGAAGAAGTATCAGCCAGAACTATCCAACTTGTACAATCTATCTAACTATGGTACTTCTATGGCCCCCATGATTAGAATTGGAGCACCTCTCAATCATTATCACTGCTGTCCGGTAGGGATCAAGATACCAAAGACTGGTTCTCCTTTCCTGACCATGACCTACCCCAACTGCACTCCACATGAACAACTGAGCCATCCTCAATAAGAGCATTACTTGTGAGAGCTTCTAGGCAGAACTGTCAGCACCTGCCACCGTTGTGGAACTTCAGACCAGCCTCATTTCTTGAGGAAGATTCCTGGTCATTTTCATACCCAAATCCAAGATCCATCTCTATTCCCTAGCTCTTCCTAAACAATAACCTAATAATAAGGAAAATGTTTCCCTCAGTACTATGAGAAAGGAGAAACTTGGGGACAATGAGCCAACTATTTATTCTGTTGTAAGGAACTCACCTAACGTTGGGCACTGCTGTATAGTTGACTTTTTCCACCACTTCCATCTTTGAGGGACAAATCCTTATTCTCTCTTATGTGGACTCTTCATTCTTCCACGGAGACACACCAGCCTGACTGAAAGGGGCAGAACAACTCTGCAGTAGCTCTGCAATAAGGTTCACAAAACTACTGAGGGATTTAGGACGCTCATGCCGTTCCATCCCAAACAAGACTTCTGCATATGTTGTCCCCATCTCCCTTGCCCCTACTGCATCCCTTGGTGTAGGTGGAACCATGAACTGAAAGTTGGAAGGGATGGCAAAATGGCTACAAGCTTTTCTGAACAGGATTAAAACCTTATATAAAGAAAAAATATAAGCAAGTTCTATGTCGTTTAATACACAATATACTAGCCTGTGAAACAGTAACGGTAGCCGCACATATAACATACCTGACACAAACCCACAGAACAAAGAAATAAAAAATGTTGTCACTCAACAGTGCATACCTCAACTCCTCCATTTTACCACTCTCTCAACCAATACTAGCATAGACAGTTTTTTGTACTGTGCCTGGGCAATAACAGGTGTAACCCTTCTGCCTGGTGTTGCTGGCAGCAAAAAGGGCCAGGTTAAATTTTCTAGGGGTTCCTTTTCAAAACGTAAACAACACCAGCTTGAGACCCATCCAGAAAGGTGTGAAACTATACAGATCACCCTGTGTGCCCTTGATAAGGCAGTACTTCCCCACTTGCAAGCACTCCGTCCAGGTTAAAACAAAGAGCGCTTAAGGGAGGGCAAGGCAGCGACAACAGAGTAAACTTGAGAAAGCCAGAAATAAATTAATATCTATTAGATAAGAATCCCAACCCCTGAGTGTCCTAATAGTAGTCTCAACTTCAATCCTCCTCTTGCAGCAATGAGTGGCTAATGAGTTTTAGCCACTTCCCTCCTCCCCAGCTTCACCACTCACAGTTATTGTCCAGAGTTCAAGGAGTCCAAGAATTCTGGCAAGTAACTCTCCAGTCCCAAATGGAAATGTTGCCTGTGCTGCTCCTGGGACTCTACCCTGAAGTAATTTCAGCTTTCATTGCTGGGTCAGGAAGCCCACAAGTAGGCTGCTGCTATCTGCAGCTTCAAGCCAAGCCACCTCAGCACAGCCTCATCTCAGATCCACCTACCTCTTCAAAACCATTTACTGTCTTGAGGTTGCTTCTGTGCTGAGTCTTAGGAGGGAGATCAGTGGCATACAGAACCCTTAATGTAGCCCTAATCATCAGATAGCAAGAACCCCTTTTCCCTCTCCTTTAGCCTGGTCCATGTTCCCTAACCCAACTCTGCCTGACTGTGGTCTCGGTCAGGGTGACATTTTACCCCCAGCACATTTGGAGCAGTCCTCTCGTCCTTTCATTTCCAAACAGGGCTACTAACATTTTTATTGGCCCCCAAACTGAAAACTTAACTGCATTTTAACCATAATACCCCAAACAATCACATAAGTGAAATGTTAATGAGGCCTGGCCCATTCACTCATTTCCCTTTGTTCACAAGCAGATGCCAGCACAGAGCTCCCTCCCCTTTGGCGTTCTCCCTCCAACTGGAGTTCTCAAACATCTCTGTGTCACTCTTCTCCTACTTCACCACAAGTTTCAGTAGTGAACTCCCTACTCCTTAGGGCTTCAGGCCACAGGGATTTACACATGGCAGGACTCCATGTTTCTAAACCTAAACTGGGTCTTTGTTAAGCAAGCAATTTACAGAGGTGCTGCAACCGCAGCCCAACATTATAGCTATGTGCCCACAGATTGACTTCCTGGTGCCTCTCCCAAACGCCTTCCTCCTGCAACACCTGCTCCTCCCTCTAAGTTCCATACAGGTGGCTACATCTTTCTTTTTAACATTTGTTGTTATGTCTTTTGTGCCAGCATTTGCTGACTTGCTGGGGCCAGAGGTTACTAGTACCCACGAGCGGCAGGTGAACTGCGGGCTCGGGGAGGCTAGCCCCCGGCCTGGCCCAGCCTGCCCCTGCTGCCTGAGGTTCCGCCCCTCCCACTGGAGCCCAGAGTCCCCCTCCCTCACAGCCGCCAGCCCCATCCCGGGGCTACCCCAGTGCCCCCAGCCCCAGAGTGCTGGGCAGGCAGTTGGCGCAAGCACCAGCTCCAGCCACCCAGGGTCCCTGGCTGCAGGCTGGCCCCCACTAGCCCCAGCCCCAGTCTGGGGCCCTGGCAACGGGGGAAGAGCTGCAGAGTGCTGGGAAACAGGAGGGGGTCTGAGGACGGAGCATGGGCAGGCCAACACAGGGCTGTTTGGGGGAGGCACTACCTCCCCCGGCCTTTGATACCTGTTACCCATGAGTACACAGGCCTTCATAGAGACGTGGACTTTATCCACAGCTCCATGGGTGGTGGGTGAAGCTTCCCCTTGGGGTGGCTAGGCCCTTCCCCACCTCTTTCAGATGAGGCCACGCCCCCACTCACTGCTCTCAGCCCTCCCGTGGCCCCGGCCAGGGCGGTGGGGGGGCTGAGAGCTCAGTCGGAGCCACAGGGGGACAAGGGAGGGTGAGATCTCGGCCCCACCTGGGGTTGAGCACTCAGCCTTGGCCGGGAGCAAGGCGGAGCTCTCTCAGCCCTGGTTGGAGCTCAGATTTCGGAGCCTGTCCCCGGTTCTGCCCCTTCCACCTACAGCCCCACCCCTGTTCTACCTCCACTCCACCTCTTCCCCCCAAGGCCCTACCACCTCGCTAGCTCCTTCCCACACACCTGCTGTGGCCCCAAGACTGGAAAAGCTCTGTGCCCCTACCGTGGCTGTGGGGCTGCAGCAGGGAGTGAGAGCTCCGCCAGCCCCGGGACCATAGCGGGGGGAGATTTTTCCGGGGTCCTCAAATCCACCAACCCCCTGGAGGCATGATATTTGGGAGGCTTAGCCTCCCCCCAGCCTCCATTATGCGCTGCCTACGCACAGCTCATTTTGACCTCTTTGGCCTCAGAGTCCTTCACGTGTGCTGGTCTTCAAACCAGCCTCCCACTTCTTGTTTATGTTATTGCTGTTGGAGGAAGATTTGCTTCCACTCTGTTGCTGCCTTCATTATCTTAGGTGGCAACCTGTTGGCCCTCTGTGTTACTCATATATCTAGTTTCTTCTGACTTTCCTACATCAGGCCAGCTGACACTCTTTCTAACTTCTCCTGGTCCTGACCTTAACCCCATCAGTCCAATTGTGATGGCTGTCTGCCATTACTCTGCAGTTGTTTTCGGGTTCATCTCCACTGCTGTCCTGAGTTTGTAGCTACCTCATATGACCTGGGTCCCGCTGCAGCTGTGACTGTGGCCTTTTGCCATTGGTTTGTGTGGTTATTTGATGGTTGGACCCAGACCTGCTCACCTATATATAGTGACTTTAGGTCTTTAGCTCATTTCTTGTAGCAGGCTTCCTGCTAAGTGTAGTGTTTTCTTAACTACTTTATGTTCTGTCTATCAATCCTCCACTGGACTGCAGCAAACTATCCCTCATGGGAAGCAGAGTTCCTGGGCTGGGCTACTGTTTAGTCCCTGGGAAGATATGTTGCAATGGTCCAACATTGCCAGGCAGGGATCCCTTCCTGTCTGTTTTACCTTTGCCATCAGTTTCTTGGATGTCTTTACTGCCAACTCTGCCTTCCCATTGCTTTGTGAGTACCCAGGGGAAAGTGTCTTGTGCTCAAATTCCCACTGGCTGTTATATTGTTTGAATTCTGCTACAGTGTATTGTGGTCCATTTTTTGACCATAAGATGGCCCATACGCCATACCTTGCAGAATGCACCTTCAGTTTCCAGATCACAGTTCTTTTCTAAGTGTCCTCCAGATAGTCTATTTCCCATCAACTGGAAAAGTAATCATCTGCGACCATGAAGTTCCTGTCACTACAACTAAGCAGGTTTTGTTCCAACCTCTTCCCAGGGTTGGGCTGGGATTTCATTAGGCTGTAGAATCTCCTTCTGTTGTCAGTTACTATACTCTCTGCCAACCTTGCATTGTACCGTGTCTGTTTTCAATTGGGCATTCATGCCTGGCCATTAGATACACTCCCTGGCTCATCTCAGGTGTGCCTGTATCCTCAGGTATGAAGCGTGTATCCATTTCAAGATGTCAGTTCTGAAATCTGCTAGGATTATTGCTCGGCCCCTTTAAACAAAAGTCCATCTTGCACACACAGCTTATCCTTCACCTGACAGTGGAGGATAACATCTTGCAGCACTTGCTTCTTGTGATCTGGCCAACCTTGGCTTATGAATTGTTTTTCTGCCTGTGGCATCTTCCTGTTCAGTGCTTTGTTGGATTGCCTGGAGAACTCCCACTGGAGATACAAAGGTATGTCTGTTAGTCTATAAGGTGCCACAGGACTCTTTGTCGCTTTTTAAAGGTATTGTAGCGTGTTTACTCCATCTCCTGCTCCACAGAGCCATCTGTGTTGTACTCTGGAAGGCATGTCCTGCTCAGTGTATCTGCCATTAATAGTGACTTTCCTGGGCAGTACTTTATTACTGTCTCATAGCGCTAGGATCTCAATAACATGCGCTGTAGTTGCTTGAATGCACTCAGCATTGCCTTCTTCATGATGCTGCTAATGGCTTGTGCTCAGACTGCACGTCCACCACATGCCCAAAGGTGAATTGATGGACAGCCAGGAGCTCCTTTCCTGTCTGAGCATATCCCCTTTCTGTCTGTCTGGGCTCCACCAGCAAATGCAAAAGGCTGCACGGCTTTGCTTCAGTGCTGCTCCTCGGTTGCCTTCTGAGGCATCACATTGTAGCCCCAGCTGCTCTACAGGGCCGTAGTACTTTAGACCTGGTGCCTTGCTTGTAATTTTCTTTACTCTTTCAAATGCTTGTTCTTAGGTCTCTCACTATTCCCATGCTGCATCATGGTATGTTAACCATCAAGTGTTCACAGGCTTTTGATAGGCATGTACAGAATCCAGAACGGTAGCTGGCCATCCCTATAAATCACTGGACTCCTTCACATCCTTTGGTCTGGGCACTTCCTTAATGGATCTCTGTTTCTTATGGTCCAGCCAGAGTCCCTGAGAAGTAAACAGATGTCTGCTGTCTGCATTCAGCTGAATATTTCACTCATGACGCCTATTTAGGAGTTGTTGCAGCTTGGTACTGTGGTCCTGGGTTGCGTCTTCTTTGATCTCTCATTCTCCTATAATAAAAATCTCATCAGCTACAATCTTGGTGCCTGGGAGTCCCTCATGTGCTTGGATCAGCTTACATGGTAACACCTCTGGGTTTGAGCTCATACCCAGCAGTATCTGCCAACAAGTATGGCAACGGTTGACAAGTGGCTGGTGGTTCATTTAGCTCAATATGCCAGACTCATTCTTGACATCACGATCAGTGAACACCTTTTCCCTGGATAAATCAGATTGCATGTTTTCAGTTATTGGTAATGGACAGTGATTTCTTTTCAATGCTGTGTTCAGTGGTTTTGGATTAGTGAAGATCCTCAGTTCGCCTAAAGGTTTTCTCACCACTACTAGGCTGCTAATCCATTCAGTGCTAGTTTCAATGGGTGTAATGATGCCTCTTTGCAGGTTTGCCAATTTCTTCTTCAGTGACCCCATCAGGGCTGATGGAACTCAATGTTTCAGTAGGCTCCTGGGATGCACATGGTGGTCTATTTCTAACTTCAGCTTGCCCTCTAGTCTAGTGGGTATGTCTACACTGCAATAAAACACCCACAACTGTCCCTTGGCAGCTGGCTCAGGCTGTGGGGCATAAAACTGCAATGTAGACATTCAGGCTCGGGCCTGAACCTGGGCACTGGGACCTCACAAGGGAGTAGGGTCCCAGAGCCCACACTCCAGCCTGAACCCAAATGTCTAAACTGCAATTTTATAGCCCCACAGACCAGGCCCCGGAAGCCTGAGTCGCTGACATGGGCCAGTCACAGGTGTTTTGTTGCAGTGTAGATGTACCCTAAGTGTCCATTTCCTTGAAGTATATCTTTATACTCTATTATAATGCTGGAGGTGGCCCGTGTTGGCTGCTCTTCTCTCACACTAAGAACATCTGATGTACTGCAATTAAATACACAGCTTGCACTGCCCTGCTACAGCTGGTACTCCTGTGTGTTGACTACTATAAACACTCACCAATAACATCTTTTGTTTTGTCAACAGTCTGCATTTTCCCATTGGCCTCAGAATTCCTTTATTGTGCATCACCAGCACTTGGTCAAATTTCTCCAGTCTAGCATTGCTGCTTAGCAGTGTTGCTAGGATTACATTGCAGCTGGCTTCATATTCCAGCTGGAGCTGAACTGGTCATTCGTCTAATAGCATAGTTTCACATATGGCAGTCGAATGGCTGGAAGCCTTCTTCTGCGCTGTGTATATATTGAGAGTCTTTGGATTTTGCTACAGCACAAATCACGGTTTTTTTCTTCCTAGAGTAGCCATGGCGTTGAGACATAAAGTGGTTCTGTTTCCCACACTCTTTGCGCCATTGGTCATAAGTTGGACATTTTTCTTTCTGCCTTTTGTGCTGCTTTCCACAGTACGTACCGTGGACCATGATGCCTGCATTTTTTATCTGTCTGTCTTTGTACTGCCTCCTGGGTTCCTTTAGACTGTGTCTGTGTACTTATTTTGCACAAGTGGCTGTTAGTTTTTTGATCCTTTCACTGGACAGCTTAGCTGCCCTTGCTATTTGGAGGCATTTCTCTAGGGTTAATTCTGTTCTCTCAACATAAACTGGAATCACGTGTCCCATAAACAATCCTATCTTTAATTAGGCCATCTTTAATGTCTCCAAAGTTACATGTAGATGCCATGATTTCCATCTGTGTAACATAAGTATCTATCCCCTCTTTTGTGTCTTGGTTTCAGGTACAAAAAAAAACCCCGTTTTTCTCCGTACGGTCTCATTCTGTCTAAAGTCACAGTATTCACTAAACACTTTATCAGCTATTCCAGTGTTTTGGACATTAATCCTGCAACAGTGTTTCACTCACTTTTTGCCCTTTTTTTCCTCAATGAGATAGGAAGAAAGCTTTACCTTCATTTTCTCATCTTCAGCCCCCCTGGTCAGCTCTGTAAACAAAATCAATTTTTGCTTCCATGCTTGTGAAAGTTTTGTTGGTCTGGAAATCCAGCATTTCTGGTGGTTTGAGTCCCACTGTGATACCCGTTTTTTGCCGTTTTTATGTGTTGTTTTGTTTGCCTGTTAATCACATTCTCTTCCAAACTTTGGGTCTCATTGACCCACCAGGTTTCATGTACAGTGAGCAAGGTAATAACATGAGAAAACTTCATGTTTCAACAAGCTCTTCATTAAGACAACTCTTTACAGAGGTCCTGTAAATGCAGCTACCATTCTAGCCATGTGTACACAGACTGATTTCCTGGTGTTCATCCAAACTTTTCCCTTCTGCAACCTGTGCTTCTCTTTTCAAGTTCCACATAGACTACAGACCACAATCATAACTTTGCCTCTCTAGAGATTATAGCCTTCCAGAACCTCCTTTACCAAGCTATCCCCTCCACACACCAGACTACCCCCAACCTTACCTTCTGCACACCCCCTTACACATACTACCCCCTGCCAACACTATTGTGGATGTTTGGTATGGTAGATTACTGTTTAGAAGTCCCTTGCCCCCTGTAGCTTTTAGGGGTTGAAACATGGGAGAAACGTGGGCAAGGAGAGAGGGAACCTTGTCTATTCTGATTTTTAAGCCTTTTAGATGAAGCCATCCATCAATTTGTGCATCTTCATTTCATCTCAAAATGAAGCCTTAAATTCACTAACAAAAATATGAGTCTCCACATTTGCTGCTTGGAGGAGGACTTCACTTATCATTACCTAACCCTGAGGAGGGATAGGGAGGGGAGTTGCCTTTTCAACCTTCTCCTAACCCATAGTTAACCCTGTGATGATCCTGCCTCCTCCTTTCTCCTCCCCAATCCACCCAATTTTCTGCCCCACTCACACTTTCCTTCCTGGCTAACAATATTGACACTCAAATTGTCATCCACACTGTCATCTTTAGGGGCAGATACCATAGCAAATCTGAAGCAACAGCATACACAGGACACTGTGCCTATCTGTTGGAAAATTGATTTAGGCCTCAGTCCTGCAATAATCTATGTGAAGGATGACTTTAAGGATTAAGACCTTCGTTTGAAGAACCATTGCTCACTATAATATATTGTCACTTCAAATAAAGGTCTTTTCTTTCAAATTTCTTTGCAAACACTGGCACAAAAATGAAAAATAAAGCTATAGGAGTAATCACAATCAAGATGAAATTAAATCTGAAATTACATAATACTAATAGCCATGGAATAACAGGTCACTGTTATTTTCATTACTTTTCCTCAAAGAAAAAATACGACTGAAGATAATTTCGCTAAAGAAAGACAAGTAATAAAATGGATCCTAAAAGTTATTGAGAAACAGAAGACATACCAACTGCTAATTCTGAATTCATTATCTGAGCTTTAGGTTACTGTCTGAATACTCTACTGACATTTACAAACGTTGTTCCTCCACCTGTCTCACTTTCTGACAATCTTATTAACATTTTTGTTCAGGTCTGAAGGCCAAGTAATGACACTGCAAGCAAGATAGAAATAATTCCTTTGTAATTTTCATCACCACAGACACACATGTGTATTTGGTGTTAGATTACAATGCAATCCTACTTTGTTTTGGTTTTTTTAAGACCATAAACAGGCTAGCATAGAAGAAAACAGGTAAAACAGTACTGTGCTTTATTCTGATGCAGATGGTTAGGACACAAAAAATATGAAGGAGCCTCAGAAAGAAAGATGGATGAAGAAAAGAGACATTCAGAGAAAAGAGGAGCCGTACACCCAATAAGTGCAGCAAGTCGCAGTCATAGGAGGTGGGAGATGCATACAAGAGAAGAAAGTGCACAGCAGAAAAAGAAGATATGTTAGTGAAAGAATATAGCAAAGCTTCCTATTAGTTATGCATTAGTGTAAAAATACAGTAATATATGCTTGAATTGCAGTATCCTTCTGGACCTGAGGGAAGGGAAAATTTTAGATGTCTATGAAATTCCTCTATTTTGGGGCCCTGAATGGAAAATCCACATGCTTCTAAACTACTGTTTAACTGAATCATTGCGAAATGGCAATCAGTAATAGTTACAGCTTCTGTCAACACAGAAGTGCACAGAATCAGATTGGTTGCATGCATGACGACTGTAATAGCAGAATTTCTACAGGTTTATAGGCCTTATAATGCTATAATAGGTACTATCATCACAAAAGCCCTAAAAAAAAAGAAATACTATTTTGCTTTGGGTTTGTTTTTTTTAATGAACATTTTCACAGATAATTTTTGTTTCTTTTGAAATTTCCTGGGTTTTAGTGAAAACTTAAATCAGATTTTTTTCAGTTCGTTTGGGGTTTTCGAAAACTGAAACTTTCTCTTTCTGTTGAAAAGTGGACAATTTGCACATAACATAAAAAAAAAAAAATTACATTTTTTTATCCCAGAAAATACAGACCTCTTTCTGGCCAACTCTAATTTGTGTGTGTGTGTGGGCAGGATGGGTGGCTAGCAATGCTTAGCAAACCATGCCCTCCTAGGGCTGTGGTGCACAGACGAGTCCTTTAGCTTCTCTCCCAGCCTAGTGCTCAAGACAGTACTAGGGTAAAGCCATACCTAGCTTCTGAGTCCACATGCTGGATAGGGAAGAGATTCCCTCTACTGTCTTTCAGCTCAGCACTGGGCAGGATTTTATCCAAAGCATCTACTAAGTAGAGAGTCACACACCATTGCTTCTGTAGGCTGGACTGAAAACCCAATGGGAGAAAGCAGCATATGCGATATGTATACGCAGCAAGCTAGGGGCACCTGAGAGATTCCTGGGCCTGCAGCAATTTGGTAAGGTGGCGGGGATGTGTAGGGAGTGGAAGAGGGGAAGTGTGGACCATGATGGGAACCAGAGATAATGGTTACAGATACTCCCAGCCCCTGCACTCGAAGCTGCTTGTCCAGTACCCTCCAGTTACTTGTTAACCTGACACACACACACTCCTGCCCAATTGCCTTTTCATAATTTGGGCCAAAGATTACCCTACTTTTGCTCTGTCTTTTGATTTTTGTACCACCCCATCCCCCCATTCACTCAGTGTTTGTGCATGCCAATTTGTGTTGCCCCCTCTCCCAAATTTACTAAGGTGATTTATTTTGGCTCCCTGCCCTGAGCTCAGCCCAAAATCAGTACTTGGTCCTGCTAGTGAAGGCAGGGGGCTGGACTTGCTGACCTTTGTATGGGGAGGGATAGCTCAGTGGTTTGAGCATTGGCCTGCTAAACCCAGGGCTGTGAGCTCAATCCTTAAGGGGGCCACTTAGGAATCTGGGGCAAAAATCTATCTGGGGATTTGTCCTGCTTTAAGCAGGGGATTGGATTAGATGAGGTCCCTTCCAACCTTGATAGTCGATGAGTCTGTCCACCCCCTATCAATTCTGCTTCCCCCAACCCACTATCAATTCTGTGCCCACCTCTGCTCTTCATGCCTTACTTTAGGTCTGAGGGGGCTACAGTGGGGTCCCTTCTCCTCCCTGCAAGCTGGGAGGACACCACTCTCAGGGTTCTTCACCCCTCTTTTCCCTTCCCAGGCCAGGTGTTGCAGGGAGGTACAGGAGAGAAGTAGCTGCCCTGTGGCACATGGGAGAGGAGGAGAAAGCAGGGTTTCCCTGAGCTGCTGGGCTCTTTCTGCTCTCTCCTCTCCTCCTGTGAGAATCGTGTTGACCCCTGAGGGGGAAGCTGCCTACTTCCTGCAGGCTCCCTGATCGGCTTCTCTCCCCCAGGAGGTGTGGCAGTGGGGAAAGCAGCCACCAGAAGGGGTTTCTGCCCAAGGAAATGGGGAGAGGAGGCTGAGTTTAACATGTTCACACTGAATGAACTAGATAGAGAACTAGATAAATTTATGGAGCTTAAGTCCATTAATGACTGTTAGCCAGGATGGGTAAGGAATGGTGTCTTTAGGCTGTTTGTCAGAGAGTGGAGATGGATGGCAGGAGAGAGATCACTTGATCATTACCTGTTAGGTTCACTCCCTCTGGGACACCTGGTATTGGCCACTGTCGGTAGACAGGATACTGGGCTGGATGGATGTTTGGTCCGACCCAGTATGGCCATTCTTATGTTCTTAATGAAAAAGAAATGAGTGGTGGGGAGGAAGGGGAAATTGGGGGGCTGGAGGGAATGGGGGACACAAGAGATCCTTGGCATTGGGAGAGGAGGGAATGGGGGACTCAGAGCTCCCAGTTTAAGGAAGGGGGCGTGAAGGGTTACACTAAATCCCTGAAATAGAGGAGGATGGGAGGATGACATGCAGGGAGCTTCTGGAATAGAATGGAGGGATGCAAGGAGCCTCTGGTGTGTGCAATGAGCTCGGCTGACAGAAGCTACAAAGCGTGCAACCCTCTAGTTTTAATGTTCTTTGTTAAATTAGTGTATTTTTGAGCCAAAATGTTAAACTCATGTTATCGGGAAAAGGTAAGTACTGAGTGTGCAGTATGTGTGCCTTTTAGATTACTTCTGGGGCAAAATCTGCACCACTGTGCAATGCAGAATTTTGCAGAAATTAACGTGCAGGCAGAATTTCCTTTCCCCCACAGAAATAGGCTGCAGTGCTGCTTGCTGCCGCAAGGGGTGCTGGACCTGGCAGAGCCCAGCTCACACGTAGAAGACACTGCCAGGGGGAGGGGGAGGGACGCCGAGGGAAGGAGACGGCAGCGTGCAGGAAACTCCGTGCAAGTCTGGGACCGAGTATCAGGCTATTTCTCCCTCTCGATCCCTGGGCTCTCTCTGGGGGGAGAGGGGCGGGTATCTGGGCCAGGGGGGCCCTGCAGCTAGGCTCTAGGAAAGAGGGTGCGGATATCTGGGCCGGGGGGGCGTGGCTGGGCTCTGTGGGGTTTGGGTGTATTGGTGGGGGAACCATGGCTGGGCTTGGGGGGGGGGTTGTGGGTGTCTGGCCCCCTGGCTGGGCTCGGGGGGGGAGGGAAGGGGGTAGAGAAACAGGAACTGGTTGTCATAGGGGTTTCTTTAACTCTCTACTCCTAGGGGAATTTTTCTGTGTGTCTGTATTGTTACAGACATACTTGCTGACAGGTATTTTGAAATAAATTACCAAAATAATTGAAATGGGGGTGATTATGTAGTATTATTTTGACAAATAAAATTTGCAGAATTTTAAAATATTGTGCACAGATTTATTTATTTTTTGGTGCAGAATTTTTTTTTATTTTTTATTGGTGCAGAATGCCCCCAGGAGTATTAGGTGCACAGTCAGCAATTTACATGGTCTCCATACCCAGACTGTATTTGTGTGATGTGCACATATAGAACTTGCCCGTGTGCATACTATAAAGCAATCTAACTTTTTTTCTACAAAATGAACTCTAATTCACACTGAAAATCAAATAACTTAAATCAGAAAATCCACAAGACTAAGAAACTACCAGTATCTATAATTCTGGAGATAAACTGTTTCATAGCGACACAAATAAATATAAAATAAGCACTGGAATATGGTTTCTGCCCCACCCTTTGGGGTTGTGGTCACCAATCCTTTTAAACAAGTGGAAAAAGAAATAAAGTGACCTTTTATTAATAAATCCAGATATTAGTATTGCAGGCTATTTTCCTCCTGGGAGGCATTAAGGCCTGGTTCTAGCAAATGAATTTCTGAGGATGCAGGGTTCTGCTCGTTTATACAGCCAATACAAGTACACCTCTACCCCGATATAACGTTGTCCTCGGGAGCCAAAAAATCTTACCGCGTTATACGTGAAACCGCGTTATATCGAACTTGCTTTGATCCACTGGAGTGCACAGCCCCCCCCCCCCCCCCGATCATTGCTTTACTGCGTTATATCCGAATTCGTGTTATATTGGGTCGTGTTATATCTTAAGCACTCCAAGAACTTTCTTTCACCCTGTTTAAAATTTACCAGATTTTTAAAAAATTGGTAGGAGGAAAAAGAAATAGAAAATGCCCTAAAATATTACCTTATTTACCAAGAACTAGACCTCATTAAAATTGCAGCAAAAAACAAAACAATAACACAACAAACCCCAAACTCTGAAAGTACGGTTTATTTTCTAAGTGAACTCAGTGCTCATAAAAGGTATATGACAACAATGGAAACTGAATTTTTCAATTTTCCACAGCAAGAGGCAGCAGCATTGCAAGCTTCTCTTCCATTAGAAGTCAGACCTCATCTTAGGTCTCTGATCCTATATCAAGGGCTGCCCAGATGGAGGAGCTTGCAGGATTGGGGCCTTAAGCAGAGAAAGGGCAGTTCAGTCTTCATGCTCATTTGATCATTAGTCTCGGGAATGCCAAAAAGGGTGCTCACTGTGAGCCCTTGGGAATGCCAACAAGGCGCTCACCATTCCACTAGGAATTACCACTGAGACCAGCAACTCACTCATACAGGCCAAAACAGCCATCAGACAGCAGTGTTTAGACCATCTTACCTGGGATGAATTTGAAGCAGTGACTCAGAGCAGAAAGCTTCTTTACCTCATTACCAATATTCTGAGCCATCCAGTATCCAAAAATTTGATTTTATAATAGAACTACAGAGGGGCCCTCAACTACTGCTTTGTTGCACAACACTGTATTATTAATACATGACACTATATTATTACTAATACTCAGACACAAGTACCAGACCTATAATTCTCCTTCATTTTGTGGTAATCTACAGCAATCAAATAACTGAGCTTGTCCATCTGGAACCAATATTTGATATTAAATTTACACAGATTGTGCTAGTGGTCAGTCCCATTTGTTGACAGCACAGCAGGGAGTGTTCCATTAAGGTGTAAATTCACAGATTTCCGTGATAATGCATCTGGAACAAAAAGACTGATGCAAGAAAGAAGAAAGTCATAGAAAAATGGGATAGTCACAGGCAGAAGGAGGGAATTACCACAAATAAAAGAAATAAAAGATTAAACATATAGGCTTGAGAGACCAGAGAGAGCAAAAAGAAGAGAAAAAGGAGAGGGCACATGTTAACAAGAGTGGGAGGAAAACATATCTGCCTTTCATGACAAATGAATTTGGTGTTTGAAAAAGGTGGCAGTCTATTTGACTTAAAACAAGACTGAAATAAGACCATAAGAACAGCCATATTGGGTTAGACCAGTGGTTCCCAAACTTGGTTCGCGGCTTGTTCAGGGTAAGCCCCTGGCGGGCCGTGAGATGCTTTGTTTACCTGAGCGACCGCAGGTACGGCCGCTTGCAGCTCCCAGTGGCCGCAGTTCGCCGTTCCTGGACAATGGGAGCTGCAGGAAGCAGCAGCCAGCGCATCCCTCGGCCCACGCTGCTTCCCACAGCCCCCACTGGTGTGGAGCAGCGAACCGCGGCCAGTGGGAGCTGCGATCGGCCGAACCTGCGGACCCAGCAGGTAAACCGGCCCGCCCCGGCCCGCCCGGGGGCTTATCTTGGCGGGCCGTGTGCCAAAGGTTGCCAATCCCTGCTCTAGACAATACAATATAGGGCCTGATTTTTTTTAAAATAACAAAGACACTTATTTAAAACACACATTTTTCTCAAAGAATGAGGGAGGGGAAGGGAGATAGAGAGGAGTAGCACAGAGAGCACCAAGGGAGAAAGGGTGAGCCTCCTTCTCCTCAACCTCACTAGTCAGTGGCATTGCCTCATCCAGTGCTCCCCCTCCTCAGTCTGTACCCTCTCTCACCAACATTACTGTGACTCCCCTCTGCAGATTGGCTCCCTACCTCCAGTGTGAGCCCCCTATCGCTAGCCTACTTCCGTAATCTGTGCCCTCCTTCCCCACCTGGCAACCCCATCTCTCAGTGCCACCCCCATTGCCAACCTGGCACCACCCAGTCTGTGCTCCTTTTCCACCCATCTCCAGCCTGGCGCCCCTCAGTTTGTATCCCCTTCCCCCCCATCTCCAGCCTGGCACCCCCCACACTGCATTGCCCCCCCCATCCCCTGCCTGGCGCCCCGTCTGTGTCCCTTCCCCCCCCCGATCTCCAGCCTGGTGCCCCCCCAGTCTGCATCCCCTCCCCCCCGATTTCCAGCCCGGTGCCCCCCCCAGTCTGCGTCCCCCTTGCCCCCCCGATCTCCAGCCCAGTGCCCCCCCAGTCTACATCCCCCTTACCCCCCCATCTCCAGCCCGGCGCCCCCCCCAGTCTGCGTCCCCTTCTCCCCCATCTCCAGCCTGGTGCCCCCCATTTGCGTCCCCTTCCCCCCCTTCTCCAGCCTGGTGCCCCCCCCATCTGCGTCCCCTTCCCCCCCTTCTCCAGCTTGGTGCCCCCACAATCTGCCTTTCCTTCCCCCCCAATCTGCGTCCCCTTCTCCCCCATCTTCAGCCTAGCACCCCTCAGCCTGGCGCCCCCTCCCCTCCGGGATCAGTGCCCAGGAAGCTCCAGGCCCCCACCTCCGAGGAAGGACACACCGCGCTCCCATTCCCCCCCACTCTAGTCAGCTCCGCTTTACGACAGGCCCTAAGGCCCCTCGCGGGCTTTACGACAGGGCTCTGGTGCCGTACGGCGAGTCGGGGACGGCGGGGCCCCGAGCCGTGTCCGGTCCGGCCGTTTCCCACCCGCAGTAGCGGGGCTCCGCCGGGTCAGTCATGGTGAGGGCGGCTCCGGATCCCTCCGTCCAGGCAGGCGGGGGCGAGCAGGTCCCCGAGGGGCCGGTCGCGGGGTGGCCCCGGGCGGGGGAGCCCGGAGCGGCCGTTAGTCCCGCTCTGTGGCGGCCTCACCCGCGAAGCGCGTGGGCCGGGCCGGGGAGCCCGCCCCTGCCGAGCGCTGTGTCCGGCTCGCGCCGCCGGCGAGTCGCTTGGGCCGCGGCTCGGGCGCTCTTGAGGAGTTTGGCTTTGACCTCCGCCCGCATTGCAACTCTCCCCCTGGCCCTGCCTAGCCGGAGCGGCTGTCTACACTACGAGGCGTGTTTGAATACACCGGCGCCGTTACGGCAGGGCAGAGTGACACCGCAGTAACGGTTCTTACGCCAGCCGAGCTCGTGCCTGCCCGGGAAGCGGAGCAAACTGCAGCCGCACGAAGGGTTGGACCAATGTAACTAGTCTGGTGACAAATCCCACCTCCCCCAGCAGTGAGACCAGTGCAAAATCTGCCTGTAGACCAGGCTTAACGATTTGCAGACATTCTTGATCTTCAATGATCCCATTGCCTTCAGTGGCCTTACTCATCAGTTCAAAATTAAGCAGGGGAGCAAAGCAACCCTATGCTACAAACTTCTTCCAGTAGCGCTGTGTCAGTCAGGGGTGTGATGTAGGCTTGATTTAGGACTAGGGTGACCAGACAGCAAGTGTGAAAAATTGGGACGGGGGGGGGGGTAATAGGAGCCTATATAAGAAAATGACCCAAAAATCGGGATTGTCCCTATAAAATCGGGACATCTGGTCACCCTACTTAGGACAGACCTAGCTGTGCTGGCAAAAGCCTATAGTGTAGATGCAGTTATACCAACAAAACCATGCTTTTGCTGGTGTAGCTTGTTTGGCTCCTGGGTGTGCATATGGAATAAGCTATTCCAGTAAAAGCACAGCTAGGAGCACTTTGCCAATGTAATATACTGGTACACCTATACCAGTTAAGCGCACCTAGTATAGGCATGGCTGTGTAGATAATACAGTTCGCCAGCTGTTACACAATCATCACTTATCCAAAATAGGGCCATGTGTCCACATATCTCTTGATTTTCAATAATTGAACAATGTCATTATAATTTTGAGCATTCAGACATATTGGATGTCCTGAATGATGTTTGGATAATTGAAACTAAACTGTAATATTTGATATTGCTGAAGCATTTTTTATCTGTGGAACTTGAAGCATTTTATAAATACCAATTAAGCCAAAAAATGCATTTGTGATTAGTGGAATATATGTTTCAGTAACTATATCCATATAGGACTACTGAAGCTTTTCTATTCCCAAGAGTAACTATTAACATTTCTACCTGTAGTTTTGAAATACAGTAAGTAAGGCTTTAAAAGCTGCCAGCCAATGTGTGCAAGTTAACTGTATCTATCAATTATATTGCAATTTACTGTTTTCTTGTCATATTTGAAGCCATTTTAGTTTTAATGTACATATGTAATTAACTTGACTAAAGATTATTGCATTTTCATTTTTGTTAGAGTAACCGATTAATTTTCTCCCCCACACCTAGGCTAGTACTGTGATAGCGGTTGGTCTGACAATAGCTGCTGCTGGATTTGCAGGTTTGTATCTGGTGTGAGGAATCTAACACTGGATTGTACTTTTCATTATGTGCTTTAATAATGGTGCAGTGTAAAATATACTCTCAGTTCAGCACGACACAGTACATTATCTTTTAAGGGACACATACAGAGGAGTGGACTTGCTGATCTGATTGCAGCCAAAGAAAATACCTAATTTTTTCTCTTTTTAGTCAGGTCAAAACCATTTTTGTCCTACATACTAATCTGAAAGTAAATTATTGTACTGAATTTCTAAATTTTCATGAAATTATGCCTTCAGTTCTGTTAATGTTAGTCATTTTCTTTAAGGTCGTTATGCATTACAAGCTATGAAGCAAATGGAACCACAAGTAAAACAAGCCCTTCAGAATCTGCCAAAATCTGTAAGTTTTGTTTTATCCATAGTACTTTTTTTCAACCTATGTTAAATATATTTTTCTGTACCTAAATAGCTTCACTCAGTCCCGAGTGAGAGGTTCAGATGCTCTAATATAAAGCGAGACAGACCAAACTGTCATACTGTATTACTGATTGGTGCTGTTAAATTGGGACAGAAGATCTCCAAATTGAGTGTATAAAACACTTTCACTCATCTCAACAATACTGCTGTAGGTCAGTTCCAAATTAAAGTGGTTGATTTGGCAACCTCACCAAATAGTTGAGTAAATAATGAAATTCAACTTTGATTGAATTTCATGAAAACCATTCATAAGAAGCATCCTTGTACTCTTATAGATAGGAAAGCTCTTTAGCTATTAAAGAAGAAATGGTGATCTCTCCTTCACCTCCAATATTGTTTAATTCACATTATTTTGCCTGTCAGTTTTCTTACTAATGCATCTTCCATTTCAGGCCTTCAGTGGTTATTACAGAGGTGGATTTGATCCCAAAATGACCAAACGAGAAGCAGCTTTAATATTAGGAGTGAGGTAAAAAATCATTTTAATTAAAAATGTAGGATGCAGGAGAGAATACAGGACTAATGAGTTTAAGATCAGGGGTCTGATTTTTCAGAGGTACTGAATCCTCAAAGCTCCCATTGACTTCAGCATCTGAAATTCAGTGCCAAGTTAAATTAAAAGGGATTATCATAATGCAGAGACTGCTTTTACTCAGCTCAGTTTGCAAGACTGGCTACCAGGTCTTTCTAAGGTTGCATATATTAGATTGTTGATTACAGTATGTTGTACAAAGAAACATTACCTTTTAAAAGCCATTTCCAATTGGGGATTCAGTATTCAACCACATTTTTTTTTGTATTACATTTTTAACTTGCTTTAACACCCAACCTAAGTTTTCTGGCAATAAAAGAATGTCACTGTGCCTTTATATCAAAGCATGGACTATGATCTATTTAGTATTTCAGTACAAAAATTATTTTTGTTTTCGGTCACACATACTAAAAAAGTTAATGACTGGTGGTTGCCTTCACCAAATTCTGGAAAGATTGACTTTTGTTTTGGCTGCAAAAGTTCCACAAGCTTTCTAAGCTTAGCAACTATGAAGGCACAGCCTTATTCAGAAAATTGTTTCATTTGAAGTCTATCTGGATTTTTAGGAACCCTTGCCCAGACTGCTGCAAAGACTTAAGATGTAGCTATCCTCACTCCTATATTCGGGAAATGGCTACTGTGATGACTTCAACTGGCGGACTCTCACTGCATTATTAGCTAATGTAGTTGGTGGCCCTCTCTGAAGCTGACTGCCATCTATTCTGTAACTGACTGACCATAGAGAGGCTGATAACTGCAGTAAACACATATTTTAAAACAGCAGCCCCCAAATTGTGGGGTGTGCCCCCCTAGGGGTGTGGAGGAACGTTGGGGGGGGGGGAGGGATGATGGGGCTGGACCACCCAGCCCTACTCTGCCCCCAGCCCCACCCCTGGCCTCTGTCCCCAGCCTTGGCCCTGCTCCCAGGCTTGACCCCTGGCTCCTAGTAGTCATGGCCCAGCTCTGGGGAAAGGGGGGGGGGAGGACAAATTACTTTGGAGCAGGGCGGGGGGGGGGATGTGATTTAAAAAGTTTGGGAGCCACTGCTTTAAGAAGAACCTCAGTGTGGTGATCAGAACTATTTGTATGAGTTAGAGTTGAGGTAAGATTTTCAAAAGTGCCTATGTCTCATTTTCAAAAGTAACTTAGGCACGTAGACGCACAAATCCTATTGACTTTCTAGGATATAGGTGCCCAAGTCAATGGGAGTTGGGCTCCCACATACCTTTGAGAATCTGGGCATAAGGTGCTTTTGAAAATTTTGCCTTGCCCTTATTCATTCTTTCACTGCTCCAGATTTGCATCTCATTGATCTTCCCAATAGCATAAGTCTGTGACATTATGCCTGATAAGAATACTTATTATTTGTATTGTGGTAGTACCTAGAGGCCCCATCAGACAGTGGGGCTCCATTTTTCTAGGTGCTGTACACACAATGAAAAGACCATCGCCCCCCCCAAAAAGCTGAAATCTAAGTAAAAATACTAAGAATAAAAGTTTAGTAAAGGAAAATCACACAAGCAGGCAGCCATAACTAACAGTTTAGGGATTCAAATAACTAAATAGTTATGTCTTAAATGGCTTGCTCTCAAGGACTGTACACATACACCCACAAATGTTTACAGGACTTTAATTAGGTACAGTCCTAGGGAGGGTATGTGTTTTCTCTTTCAAATATGACTGAATTTCCAAGAAATAAAAGACCATGAAAAGTAATGTCAAGCTCCTTTTGACAGTTCTGCAGTAGAAACTGGTCAATATCTGTCTGTGAAGCTGTAAAATACACATTAATGTTGGCATGATGGACTGAAGATGTTGAACAAAGTAGCAACAGGAGAAAAAACTCTGCAGGGTAAAAAAAGTCTTTTCAAATTTCTTAACTTGCTGTGAACAATTGCAGTATGAGACAAATTATTCTTAATAATTGCTAATTTTTTTCTAATTTTGCAGGTTTTCAGTTGTGTAATATTTTTAATAAAATTCCTTTGTCAGGTTACCTAACTCTGTTTCTTCTTTTTAAACTAGTCCTACAGCCAATAAAGGTAAAATTAGGGAGGCTCACAGACGGATCATGCTTTTGAATCATCCAGATAAAGGTATGTAAAACCAGTAGGTATAAGTCCCATTTGAAATAAATCAATTATTATTGTCCACCCAGTATATTTTTGGCCCAAATTAATGGAACCAAGATAATGAGATGTTTAGGGCATATAGGTAAATCATTCATATATTAACAACAACAAAAAACCTGACTGGGAGGAAATACATCTTAAGATGCTTGAATCCTTGTATATTCAGAGGTCCCCTGCCCAGACATTTGAACACTATTAAGACTAATAGATTCAGCAAATTAACCCAATACATCATCTCTGCATTGACTTACCATATAAAGACAAAAAAAGTTCCTTTTCGGTGAAAGCCTACAGTGTGATTGTACAGCTGCTCTGACGCATGGAACTCCTATTTGGTTAGAATTGGGCCGTTAAGTCTTCAGAAACAGCAAAAAACTTAATATGTAGTATTGCTGCCTATGCGACGCTAATGCTGAGATTCTGTTAAGTACTTAAGCACATGCCTAACTTTAAACATATGAATACTGCCTTCTCTATTCATCATAGCAGTTAAACCCCATTGACTTCAATGAATCTAAATCATGTCATAAGAACGGCCATACTGGGTTAGACCAAAGGTCCATCTAGCCCAGTATCCTGTCCTCTGACAGTGGCCAATGCCAGGTGCCCCAGAGGGAATGAATAGAACAGGTAATCACCAAGTGATCCATCCCCTGTTGCTCATTCCCAGCTTCTGGCAAACAAAGACTAGGGACACCATCCCTGTCCATCCTGGCAATTAGCGATTGATGGACCTATCCTCCAAGAACTTATCTAGTTCTTTTTTGAACCTTGTTATAGACTTGGCCTTCACAACATCCTCTGGCAAGGAGTTCCACAGGTTGTCTGTGTGTTGTGCGAACAAATACTTCCTTTTGTTTGTTTTAAACCTTTGTCCATTGGTACTTGGCAAATTGGGACCTTTAATCTTGATTTAAAAGATAAAATGGCCTCCTTGAAGTGACTGTGAAACTTCCCATCCACTTCTTTGCCTCTTTCCTCCTCCTCAAATAAAACTGGTCATCAGGACCTGCCTTCCCCAGAAATCTTCCAGCAAAGGAAACATCAAGTGAATTCTTAGGCATACACAGAGTCTAGTAACATGGGAGTCTCATAATATTGCCAGTTTTTAACAGGAACGAAAGCAAAGAATACTGACCTTAGGAGACACTGCCCTTTGTACTCTAAAAGGGTCTATGCATCTTTTGGTAGGTGATCAAATCTAATTTTGGTACATTTAATCTACTAATCACCTGTATTTTACATTTCACTATTAAATTATTCCACCAGTACAGAAGCTTGGGTCAGGCCCTGCTGAATTAGAGAGACTGGTTAATCTGTGGACTCATTAGCTTTATATAAAATATGCAGGGAACATCCAAAACATTTGGAAAATAGTTCTGCATACCCCTCTAAATCCTTGGTGACCCTATCAATAAATTCACCAAGTGACACAGGACTAGACTAGAAACCGAATAGAATTTAGGGTTTGTCTACACATGAAATTATTCCAGAATAGCTATTCTGGAATCACTATTCCTGAACTGAGTGGAGACATATTCCAGAATCAGTCTTCTTCCTGTCAAGCTTAATCCACTTTGTTGGAGTAAAAGCTGTTCCTGAACTCCATGTTTAGACAAATCTTAAGTATTCTGCAACTAGTATCAGATATCATTTGTCTATTAAGGGGCAGTCATGTATTTCTTCGAACAGATGTGCTCACATTTTTCTCCCTACTGGTACCAGTAAGCCAGAATTGGGCAATAATGTAATAAAGTAGAAAAAAATTGTCTGTTTTTGTGACAAGACTGTTTTTTCTTCTAGGTGGTTCTCCCTATGTGGCAGCCAAAATCAATGAAGCTAAAGATTTACTGGAAGGCCAAGCTAAGAAGTGAATGTGGATATTTAGTTGTAAATTAATGGTTTAGTTTATGTATATGAATATCAGTTTTGATAACTGACCCAAGGAAAGTTGACACCAATCTTTTTTACTTGATCAATGATTAAACTAATGCAGGGAACCCTCCCTTCTCTTCTCCCCCCCCCCCCCCCCCATCTTGGTTGCATCATGTATATCTTGTTTTGGGGAGGGTGGGGGCTTACAAACAGTACTTTTCCAAAAGTGATTCTAAGCCACTATCTCTAGTAGTGGTACAATTTACCTCTAATTCAAAGTATTTTTCCTAGGATGACATGGGAAATACTGTGATTTGGTCTGGCTAATCTATATTCAGACAAACAGCCTGACGGTCTTGAGCACTCTGAAAATGTTGAATTTCTGTTTAACCAGGTACATTTTTGAAATTCATGCTGCTATGGCTTAATATCCCAAAGTTAGCAAGATGATACTAATAAGAGAAAAGGCTGGGTTGAAACTACCCAAGGAAAATCATGGGGATTTATTTGCACAATAGGAATAAAGCATTTAGAAATTCTTAGTTACATTAATGCGACATGTAAAATGGAGAAAGTGGAATGTACTGAATTCTCTTGTAAGATAACTTGTATTAACTTCCAAAAACAAGTTGGACATAGTCAGTGCTATTGATTTGTCTCCATGTATTTTTTACTTATTTCTACACTGGTTTTCATTATTTTTACTGATTCCACTGCATTTAAATAAAATGACAAACTTATACTTCTAGTAATAAATACTAAAATTGCATAATATACTAAAGCCTTACAGTATATGATGCTTAAAAGAATAAGGTATAGTACTCTTAGGATAACAACACTGAAGTTTGTAGTAAGAGATGGAAAGTGGGAATTTTACTTGCATGAGCCTTTAAGGTAGAGGCTTAGATTCAAAGTTACAAAGAGGACTTTTTTTTTTTTTTTTTTTTAAATGAGAAATTGTAAAGGAGTTCTCCCCCCCCTGCAAAAAAACTATCCATTTTCCCTTGGTACAGAAAACATTGCTTTACAGCACAGAAGTTATGTTGTCTATACACGGACCACAGTTCACACAACTTTTAGCTTCTCTAAGTCTAATATGCTTGTATTGTGACCAAACTGAGGTCTTTGCAACCTCTCCCTGGGTCGCTCTGATCCCAAGCTGCAAAAATGTATGTCTCACTGTGTATGGGAGTATCAACACTGAAATTCTGTGCATTAAGAAATGAGCAAGACTAAATCAAAGATGGAAAACCAGAACTACTGAATTGTTTTTAAGAGTATTTAACAAAAAAATATAGACAATGAGAAGCATGAAGATTTATCTATACAGTGCTTCAATCTGTTTGTCCAGATATTTCCCAAACTAAAACACACAGCTCTGCAGGTCCAGCTGTGATATATCTCAGGGTATTAAAAAATAAAAACGTTGTTAATGGCTTTCAAATCTACCTCTACGCTTAACTATTCTCCCCTATGTCCAGGATCACATTTTTCTAGATGTCATACTACATTCTTAAACACACATCAGATGAGCTCATCTTTCTCGCTTCAACAGTGCCATTGTGACCACCACTACCGTCCCAATTACTCCAGTTGTTTACTTTAGAATTATTTTGACTGCGTACAGGTCTGTCTCATCTTACGCTGGGGTTACGTTCCACAGTCAGCGCGTAAAGCGAAAACCGCGTATAGTCAAAATTACATTGAGTGTAATGGCGGGTGGAATCGCCCGCACTACAGGAACAGTATTTAAATTGTTATTTTTCTTTTGTTTTTGTTTTTGCCGACGGCATAAAGCTGAATTCGCGCATGTTAAATGCGCGTAAGATGCGACAGACCTGTACTTTCCTCCCCAGACAACTATACTGTCACCGAATCCTGGTACTTTCTTCTCTAGAACATACTGAAAACAATCCATCCCTTCAGCTGAAATGCATACCTATGTCTTAGTTATCTCTTGCCTTGACTACTGCAGCCTCTCCAGCCTCCTTGTTGCCCATCTCAGCTCCTCTCGCTATATAAAATGCAGCAGTTAAAATAACGTTACCCACTGCTCAGAGCATGTCATTCCTCAAATCTTTCGACTGGCTTGCATTCACGGAATCAGGTTTAAGATGGTCTTCTCTTTCAAGGCTCTACACAACCACACCCACACCTGCTGTGGTATCTTTCTGCATCCCTCTGGTCCACGTGACAAAATAGTGACCTCATTGCTCTGCATTTTCTAGTCCGTATCAATATTACTCCCATGCCTGGAATGGCCTCCCCTATTCTGTGCCAGGCTTCCATCCTTTAAGTCCCTCTTTAAAAGCCTGCAAATGTCAACACATGTGAATGTGCCACTGTCAATACTTCCATCTATATAAAAATAAGTTATCACCTCCTCTAAATCTCCAAGGCCCTTCCAGTCTAGAGGATAAAAACGGTATTTTTAAAGCATCTTAACTTATGTTTTACAAACTCCTGTGTAGAGAGGTCAAGCTTAACGTGTTATCTAGGTCTTCCATAGGAGAGAACCTAGAGTTCATCTCAACCAGTTAATAAGTAAAGAGGTTAGTACTAAATTACAATGTCAATAGTCTGAAATATCTTGAGTTACTTTAACTAGGCCATCTTTCTGATTAAAGGAAACTAAGTAACCAATGGAAGATCAAAGTTTATTTTTTTCTACCAGCATACAAAAACATATTGCACATCAAACAACCAAAATAAAAATACTCTACTAAGGACTAACATATGTAGTTTATACAGAATAAACTTTCTGGAAATTGATCTTTTCAGTAGTTCAGGTTATGTCTTAATGGACATGACTAATTCAGCTTAGTGTTTTATCTAAAGCTATGTTTGATTTTTAAATACTGTACAGTTTAATAAATAAACCAAACAAAGCCTCAAAGTAGAACAGTCACTGCCAATGTCACCCAATATCCCTGCAGATTATGAGAATTTAACAAATGTATTCCAGTGGTCTGCAGTTTTTTTCCTCTACATACAGCATTTAAAAAACATGTATTAAAACAGACCAGTTTCCAGACTAAACTAATGGAGAAATTACAATTCAGTGCAAAATATTTTAGACTGCATTTCTTTCTAGTTTTCCTCAGGTGAAGAAGTGGTTGCATATTATTAAAAATGTAACAAAAGCAGCTAATGCTTTCATAAAGAATATTACATTAGGGATTCCCCCCACATCTTTGCCATATTTTGAAAACAAAATAACATTTCCTATAGCCAGCAAGTTTTTGTTTATTTAAATGTTACATATACTATCTCAAGGCACATCTGATGATATATTTATAACACAGTAGGTGTCAAAGTATGTTTAACATATGATTTCTTCAGGATCCCTCCCCTTTCTGAATTCCAAAATGGAGGAACTGAAAGTGCGGTGTCAAGACTGGCGATCCATATTCTATCTTTGGCAAGCTTATACAAGCACTATTGTAAAATGTAATGTAAAAGAACTGTAAACTAGGAACTTCAGTTTATGAAACACCATTCAGCACTGCTTCTTCCTGATTATTTTCTTCTTCTTGTATAGTACTTGACTTCTCTTCTTCAGGGCTAGGCTGTGGCTTAGAAGATTCATCCGCAGACGCATTAGCAGGGCCATTTATTGCTTTTTCTGAAGGGCCATGTTCTTCAATCACATCTTTTGCCTTTAAAAGAAAAAAGATTTTAAAAACCTACTAGATACAACATGGAAAAACCCAATCGAGAGAGGGGGGCATAGTCCAGTGTGTTTTAAACATCAGAAGGGGAGCCAACGTCACCCGAGTTCTAATCTTGGCTCTTGACACTAACTCCCTCATAAGAATTGCCATAGTGGATCAGACCAGTGGTCTATCCTGTCACCAATAGTGGGCAACACCAGGTGCTTCAGAGGAAGGTGCAAGAAACCCTGCAGTAGGCAATTATGGAATAATCTATCCCCCAAGAAAGTTTCCTCCTAATCCCCAGTAATGAGAGTTTGGCTTAAGTCACATTAGGTTTTATATCCCTTTCAAATCTCCCCTACTCCTTTTTAGTATTTACTAGTATAATTGGCTATTCTTGTTATCCATATACACCTCTACTCCGATATAACGCTGTCCTTGGGAGCCAAAAAAATCTTACCGCGTTATAGGTGAGACCATGTTATATCAAACTTGCTTTGATCCGCCCCCCCGGAGCACTGCTTTACCGTGTAATATCTGAATTTGTGTTATATCAGGTCGTGTTATATCAGGGTAGAGGTGTAAATGAATAATATCTTTTCAAATCCTGCTAAGCTTGTCATCTCAATAAATGGCAATATTCTCTGTGTGGGTAGAAACGTATTTCCTTTCTTCAGTTTGATTTTGCCCCCTTTAATGTCACTGAATGCCCCCTTGTTCTGGTATTATGAGATGGGTGAATAGGGTCCCAGTTTACCATCTCTACACCATTCATTCTAGCCTCTGTAGCCTTATGCAAGTCACTGAATCTCTGCCTTAGTTTCCCCTATTTGTAAAATATAAAAAAAAATAATGCTTATGACTCCTGTGAGATGGGTATTATTCATAAAGTGCTTTGAAGATTAAAAGCTTTATAGGTGGCACGTATTTAAGGAATTGGGGTAAGGACTTCTAATTTTAGAGTACTATGTTAGATGCAGTAAATTCAACTGTTACTTATAAGAAAATCTGCCTTATAATTCAACAACAGATGAACATCAACTGCTGTGTACTCAGTCACTTGCTCTTGTGATGTTATAGTCATCTCAAACAGTTGCCTCTTTACAAAAGATAAAGTGGTTTTAAAACACCAGAATCTTCAGAAAGACCACCTGATTTCATAAATATTCTGCAAAATTTACGATTTCATAATTTGGCTTGAAGATGGAAACAAAGTACTTTTGAGACCTATTTCAAATATACATTCAAAGGGTAAAAGTATATCTGCCTTGCTAGTTAGCATCAACTATATTATCAATAGGGTTTTTCATTCCCCAGCTGTGAAAGACTGAGCATTCCCATCACTAAAGAAGAGAGGAAAACAAAGCAGCATATATTTTTTAAAAAATGTTGAGTTTTCTTCCTTTTTTCTTACCATTTCGTTCTTGGTTTTGGCCAATGTTTCCCTTGGGAGGTTTCTTTGTCTACTCTGAGATTCAGCTCGCGATATGTAATCAGCTACTGTGACTGTGTGAGGGAAGAAAAATTAAAGATGCTGAAGCGTTACGAAATATTTTCCAGATTATTTCATGTTTAACAGTGAGCTAATTTGCTACTGTGCCATTGTTTAGGATTTTCTGCACTTTATGCATAAAATATAGATTTTTATAGCTGATAAATATGTCTTATTTGTGAATCACCTAACAACTCTTTGGGTGATTAAAAATTATAATTAACTTAACATTTAATTTATAATAATTTCATAGTAAAGATCAAATTCTGTCCTTGGATAAACATGCATGGCTTCCACTGAAATCAGTGGTAGCTGAGCATACATCTGCTTCTGGCAGGCAGAATTTGGCTGTAATTAGGGTAAAAAAATAATTCTAGTTTGAGGTAGGTGTAGGCTAAGCAATCTGAAAAGAAGGACTATCACTGAGCTCTCTTCATGACATAAAACACTTTAGATTGTAAGCACTTTGAGAAAGGGAATTTGTTTATATTGGTACATTTTACTGACTGGAAAGTGAAGTGGACAGCTATGGTACCATATAAAAAGTAAGGAAATTTCACTCTAGGGTATCCCATAAATAGATTGAAGGGAGATTAGAAACATGGGAGGAATAGATGGATTTAGGGGAAAACAAATTTTTAAAATAAGTAGTATTAAAATATTTATTTTTTTGCAGAGTTCTTCATGAACTAAGCACACCCTCCTGCTATTTCCTGTCCACTTCTGCAACTCAAAAAAGGCAACTCTGTACTTCTAGAACACATATTTGTGATTATACATTTTGAAGGGATAAACAATGAGGTGATGAACCAAAAGAAGTTACAGAGCTCATCAAATAATCTATTGTATAACAATTGATAATTATATTTAGCATTTGACAAACTCCAGCTAGTTATTTTTCTGGGTTTAATGGTGATAAAATGATAAGACCTATATCAGGGTTCAAAGCAAAATGTATTAATTTGGTTTCTGTTCCATTACTATTAGACACTTCGCAACTGCTCAAGAGTTATCTAGTTTTGAGAACAATTCAGTTCTCAGTACCAGGAAAGGTGCTCCTTTAAAATACTACTTTACACCCAGTGACTTACATACATGCAATAGAACTACTCACATGAATAGTTATGCATGTACTTAAGTCCTGTATGCACAAATATTCATCCAAACTGTGCAACAGTAAGAGAAACATTACAACTAAATGTCTCAAATGAAAACTAATTTTGTATATTGATTTTTAAACATTTGATTATTCCGTGAGCTTTTCTCATGCTCTCATAATTAAACTAATGGAATTTAAAAAAAATCACATTACAAAAGGAAAAAAAAGATTCAGTACCATCTCTGCCATAACAGTATCATTATAAGCTCCTTCCATTTATTCCTATTATATATTTATAAAAAAAAAAATTAGCAGGAGAGCATTATCCATGAGGACATTATAAAACTACATATCTTTCACTATTACTCTCACAACCCAACATGCTATTGCTCTGTCTTTTATTTTATTTACAAATATTTACTAATATAATCAAAGTTTATTCTGAACAACAGTAGCAACAGAAAAGCACAGCCTTCATTCAACTTCAGAAATATGGGGAGAAACTAAATTGACTGAAAGCAAAATTGAGGGGTAGTTTGGTGTTTTTGAGTTTTTAATAAAGCATGTTTCAGTTGAAGGGAAATGCTGTCATGGCATTTCAAATGTTGACTAATATCTTATTATATTTCTCATTTACAATAACCCCTTGTAAAGCTGAAATTGATTTTTTTACCAATCTACTTCCTTCTTTGTAAGTACACATCTATTTATTATAGGACTGAAGAATGCTCATAAAGTACTGCACTGTTTGGATTTATTTATTTTTTGAAAGAGCACTGAAGCATGTGTTTCAGGAAAAACCTCCACATATGAACAATTACATGACCCTCAGCAAACAGATGCAAGTAAAACCGTCAAATTTTGAGCGTAGCAGGCTGGAAAACATCCCTTTAAATTTACCAAAATGTCTTATGAATTTATAGTCACACATTTTCTAGAACAGGTAACACTGAAAATCAGAGAATTCACCTTTAAGATTTAAAGTGTTAGTACACATAAAAGAAATGCCTCAAACCACAGTACCAAAAAACCAGAAACATGCAATTTAATTTAAAATGTCTTTTTTCAATTTGTGGATGATTACTACGTCCATAAAAGTGAGGGACTGATAGAATTGGCTTGATACACGCATAGGGCAGGCAGATGTCATGTAAATTCCCTCACATTGTTCTGCCAATGCACCTCAGTACTAACCCATGCCACCGCTGCTGTTCCAAGCCATCTTCCTCTCACATGAAAACAGCCAATAGTGAAAAATTTAAAAATATTTGGTCATGTCACTTTCAGGGGGTTGCACAGGTGTAAGTGCAGAACGTGTCCCAGTATTCTTACAGAGATTGATTCTGAACCACTGAAATCAATGGGAGTTTAGCCATTGACTTCAATGGGAGCACAGCATCAGAAGTATAAACTGTATTTACAAGTAAAAAATTAAATTTTAAAGGACAATAAAAGTTAGTTTCATTAGACAGGTTATGAATTAAATATGTTCTGTTGTGAGAATTGTTTTTTGTCTTGTACACAGTAGTCTTATTAGTTATTAAGTAATTTTTATTTACAGTAGTGCAGCTATATATATATATATATATATATATTTATAGATATACATAAACAGCAGACACATGACATTCTTTCATGCTTGTGATCTGAGGTTACCCACAGCTCCACTCGAGTTACCTGGCTGTCTATCTTCTGCCTGACCCCTGAAGCGACGCCTGCGGCTACGATTGCGTCGCTGGGGTTTTTTGTCACTATCATCTGCAATTGCAAAGTTTACCATGAACTATTCTGATGATAAAACTGTTTTTCTTCAGCAGTTTAAGGATGGGCACAGATTGCTTTTATTAACATGGAAGACAAAAGAAGATATACTGAAAGAAAATGGAATTTTGAATTGGAAGCATTCAAAATTGATTAGAAACTTGATCGTTCACAGTTTGGTCCAGATTCAGTAAAACACTCAAGCACATGCTTCACTTTAAGCACTTAAGTTTACGTTGCTGAATCAATGCCTACAGGTGGTTTCTGAACATATAATAAATGAAATATAAACTGCTACTAGTCTACTAACAAGCTGATCATCGGCCCCACGTCATTGGAAAGTTAAGTTTTCCTTACGTTTGCAGTAAGATTTGTCTGACCTCAGTGTCACCACAAAACATATACAAAACTTCAGTGGGTAACTTTATACTTTTGATATATGGGAGACAACAATTATATTCTGGATACTAGCCCCTTGTTCCTCAAGGCCCAGATCCAGGAAAGCACCCCATTCAGGAAAGCACTTATGCAAATACTGATGAAGTGAATGGGGCTTATTCAGGGAAAACACTTAAGCATAGGCTGAATGGGGACAGACATAAACAGGTGTTTAAGTGCTTTCCTAAATTGAGGTTCAAGTTGCCAAGGGTTAAGGAAGTAGGATTCTGGCCCAAGGAGAACCACGAGTGCCTTGTTTCTCTAATCAGCCTCAGAAGGCACTAATTAAAACAGCAGTACTGACAGGAACCAAAGCAGACGCACAAAGTCTCTCTTAGCCAGAAGTATTATGGACATGGTATAGGATAGCAGTAGAGATCAGTAAGAGAAGGAAACCTCATGGTACTTCCATGGGTGTGGAAGACTTTTCACCAAAAGAGAAAAAGTTAGATAATACATTAATAATTATTTTTTAACCAAAAACAGATTTTCCACTCATAAAAATGAACATATGTTCTATTACGCTTACACAGACGATTCAGAACAATCTTTTGTGAGGTAACTCATTCTGTGGTTCTGTTTCCCAGCTGATAACATACCTAAGCCATTCTCATTAACAGAAGCAGTGTCAGATTCAGTCATTCCATCCATCAGAACAGCATCTTCATCAGTCCTTCGCCTACGTGACCGCCTACGACGGTTAGTACTGTGATGAGATTCACTGGCATCAGTGTCCACAGTCTGGTCTGACTCTGTGTTATCAAGTAAGCTGTAAGGGTTGCTGTCCGGATCTTTAAGCACTAAATATCATATGGAAAAGGTCCATCTAAGACAAACTTCAGTTACAAATAGTGGGTCATACTGATTTCATTATACATTTTAAAATACAAAAATGTATAAAATCACGCAGAACATTGCCATACATAACAGTTCTGGTTTTATGCTAGTTACTCTGGGCTTTTTCACTAGTTCCGATAATCCAACAGGTGTATTCTAGGGCACCACAGCACAGTAGAACACGTCAGCATATTATCAAGAGACCCTCAATGTAATAATTTAAAAGAAACTTTTAGAAGATTAGTTTTAAATCCATTTATTTGCTGAACGGCCCTCTACACCTAGTTAGCAGATACATACATGTGGGGGCTTCCAATGTCACAGCCCTGCACACTTCCTCACCAGACAGGAGTGTGGGAGCCACCATGGGCAGGAACTGTTCAGCAGTGCCCTGCAGCCAGGGGCTTGTCCTCCTCCTTGCAATCCTGGCAAGGGGTCTCTGCTCCACCGGGCCAGGACTGCAACCTCCCCTACACATTGTGCCCTGGTGTCTTGGGCTCTTTGGCCATGCAGGGAGCCCCTCGCAGGTCTGGTGTCAGGCTGAGAGCCCCTTTCAGCCACGCTGTCAGCACTGACCTAACCCTACCCCTATACCTACCCCCCTTAATTTCTAGGGACTGTAAAAATAAATACATAGTTAAAAATAAAAATCATTAACAGTCAAAATTAGAAAAAAAAAATAAAAATCAAATTCTTCCAAGTCTAATTATCCGTGTAGGCTGGTGAAAGAGTGAGGACTGGGAGTTAGGGAGAGATGGGATGAAAAGCAAAGCCCTTAAACTTTTTCACAACATGGTGTATAAAACATGCAAATCCTGACATGACTGACATGATCCAACTGTAAATCTCTAAATTTTGATAGTTGGCTTGCAATATACAGCCTGCTGTTTTTTTTAAAAGTTGCAATATTTTAAAAAAAATATACACATACTTTAAAATAGTGATTTACTTAATTTAAGAAGAGAAAATACAGCCAGTTGTCTGCGATAAAAATTAAACCCAAAATATATTTCAACACACTACCAGAGCTAATGGATGACTTCCCACCACGTGGTCCACCACGTCCACGACCCCCAGAAACACTACGTCCTCTTCCTCCAGGACGTCTTCTGCTGTCCCGCTGATGTCGGCTCTCCCGGTCATCTTCTCCTGCCAGTGACCAATCGCTCAGTTCATCTTTTCTTTCAGATTCCGTTTCAGAGGGATTAGACAGCTCAGAGTTTGTACCTTTAACAGTATAAAAAAGAAAAACAAAGAGATGGACATGAAATTTGTGGCCATATTCTAGCTTCAGATGCACATAGGAATCCCACTGACCATGGGGATCCACATGTATCTGATACCAAAATATGGTTTTTAGGTTTTAACTGATATTTAGCAACTCTCTAGAAAACTCTTAGTTTTGTTTTGGAATAATATGAGAAACATGTGATCAACGATTTATTATGCAATTTTAGTCATTTACAAGTGCAATTCATGCATAACGTACATTATTTTGTCTTTCTGTACATGGACACACAAGCACTGAGGGATTAATTCCATCTATATATACATACATGTGGGCTATATGATCCAGTTTCTAGGCAACTTCTCTAAAAATTCCCAGGGACAACTTTACCACCTTATAGAGTTGCTAAGCAACTACTCAATCATGCAACTACTGTAATGCTGGTTTGAACAATTTAACTACTATGGTAAATTATAGCCATAAATCTCAATCTGATACTTCTGGGTAACAAACTCTCCATAATTTTCTACTAGATTAAAAATACAACTCCTGCCTTTTTAAGCACTCAGACACTGAAGTAATCAGGGATGAAAATATTTTGGCCACTTGTGATTATCTCATGAAGGTACAACACCTTGAAAATTGAACTCCCTGAGATAAAATAGTTTGTTATGTACTACATCAAGATACTGCCAACTATACAACACCCATTCCAGTTTAGTACACAATTCACCAAGAGTACAAAATGGCTTAACCTCTGGCACATGGAAGCAATATTTTTTGGTGCAGACAGTAGGTACAAATCATCAATGCTTAGCACAGGGAACTCTGGACCTACTGGCATTAGGATTAAACAAAGATCATGCTAACTGCTGGTCCAACATTCCAAAAAGTAGTTGAAAAATTCTTAAATGACAACCTTAATCATAAGATTAGAATCACAGAATTGTAGGACTGGAAGGTTTTCTAGTCCAATCTCCTGCACTCAAGGCAGCACTAAGTATTATCTAGACCATACCAGGCAGGTGTTTGTCTAACCGATTTTAAATATCTCCAGTGACAGAGATTCCACAACCTCCCTAGGCAATTTATTCCAGTGTTTAAATACCCTGACAGGAAGTTTTTCCTAATGACCAACCTAAACCACCCCTGCTGCAATTTAAGCCCATTGCTTCTTGTCCTATCCTCAAAGGTTAAGAGAACAAAATTTTCTCCCTCCTCATTGTAACAACCTTTTATGTACTTGAAAACTGTTATGCCCCTCCCTCCCCCCAGTCTTCCTTCTCCAGACTAAACAAACCCAATTTTTTCAATCTTCCCTCATAGGTCATGTTTTCTAGACCTTTAATCATTTTCATTGCTCTTCTCTGGAGTCTCTCCAATTCGTCCACATCTTTCCCGAAATGTGGCATCCAGAATTGGACACAATACTCCAGCGGATAACTAATCAGCACAAAGTAGAGCGGAATAATTACTTCTCATGCGTTGCTTACAACACTCCTGCTAATACATCCCAGAATGATGGTGGCTTTTTTTGCAACAGTGTTACACTGTTCACTTATATTTAGCTTGCAATCCACTAAGATCCCCAGATCCCTTTCCACAGTACTCCTTCCTAGGTGATCATTTCCCATTTTGTATGTGTGCAACTGATTGTTCCTTCCTAAGTGGAGTACTTTACATTTTTCCTTATTGAATTTCATCCGATTTACTTCAGACCATTTCTCCAGTTTGTCTAGATCATTTTGAATTCTAATCCTATCCACCAAACTACCTGCAATCACTCCCAGCTTGGTATCGTCTGCAAACTTTATAAATGTACTCTTTATGTCGTTATCTAAATAACTTATGAAGATACTGAATAGAATCGGACCCAGAATTGATCCCTGCAGGCCCCCATTTGATATGCCCTTCCAACTTGACTGTGAATCACTGATGATTACTCTCTGGGAACGGTTTTCCAACTAGTTTTGCACCCACCTTATAGTAGCTCCATCTAGGTTTTATTTCTCTAGTTTGTTTATGAGAAGGTCATGTGAGATAGTATCAAAAGTCTTACTAAAATAAAGATATACCACATCTGCCACTTCCCCCCCATCCAGGCGGCTTCATTACAAACTCTCCCAGTTTTGAAACAGAAACAAGGCATATCTGAACCCAATCATAAAATATTTTTTTAATAATTTCAGGCACTCTCTTTCCTGGACGTTATTTTTTTCCATATCACCTAGAATTACTTCAGAAATTACTATACAAACAAACGTTACGTATGTTTATGGTTCTGTGGCATCTTTTATGCTGAAGGACCAAAGTGCTCCATAAACCATGTATATAAGGCATATCTACCCAGCACTGAAATTCAACCACTTCTTGGTTGGAACATGGCAGTAAGTCTCAGTCAATAGCACTTCACAATAGGTTCTGTTTGATTTTTCTTTTTAAGTAAATGAGGGGAATTCAGTAAGCTCTCCAATTAAAACTACATGAGAAATCTTAAAGAGGTACAATTTGACCCCTAGGGGAGCCCTGCTGAGCCAAAAAGAGGCGAGGAGACTTACGGGGAGTTAAAAGCCAAGCAGTGGTTCTGCACTAGATTTTCAGAGTTCTTAAGAATGCCGCCCTGAGTTGAGGGAAACTGGGGAGAAGTCTTAAGAGGGAATAGGGTGTAGAGTAACCAGATAGTCTCAGAACCTTAAAAAAGAACACGGGGATTTTCTGACTAGTTTTAGTCAGGGAACTCTAAAGAGATAGAGTGCTACCTGTTTATAATTGTTTTTAGTCTTTAAAATCAGTGCAGCGATATAAAAGAAATGCAGCCAAAGACAGCTCATTTGTTTTATTTTGGTTGCAACCGAAAACATGTATGTAAACCTGACACTCATTAGATGGTTTTCTCTGGTTAACTTGCGTTTCGTTCTGAGTTTCTGTTCAGTTGCACAGACCATTTCCCTGACACCTTAGTATTATATAACTATACTACTGTCAAAGGGCATGATCTCACCAAGTTCAGTTACTGGATTTTCATTTAATTTCATTTTTCTCCAATTTAAAACATCTTCTCAATAGGAATGCAAACAAGACGGGATCTTCATAAGGCCTCATGTTCATTTGAGATGCTATGCTAATAATTAATGTGCTCTACCTCCTATGTTAGCCGAACTCTGCAGTCACTCAACTGTGTTCCATGCAATAAGTAAGGCTATGTTTTAGTCATGGGTATTTTTAGTAAAAATGGACAGGTCACGGGCAGTAAACAAAAATTCACAGCCCGTGACCTGTTCATGACTTGTACTATATACCCTTGACTAAAACTTGTGTGCTTGGGGGGGGAAGGAAGGGGGCGTGCGGCCAGGGGGACTCCGCGCGCTGCCCCCACCCTGAGTGCCCGCTCCACAGCTCCCATTGGACGAGAACCACAGCCAATGAGAGCTGCAGGGATGGCACCTGCGGGTGGAGGCAGCGTGCAGAGCTGCCTGGCCACGCCTCCGCCAAGGAGTTGGACATGCTGGCTACTTCCGGGGAGCCCCCCCAAGCTAAGTGCTGCCCAGAGCCCTCACCTCCTCCTGCATCCCAACCCCCTGCCTCAGCCCTGAGACCCCCCCACACCCAAACTCCTGCTGCTGCTGGGGGGGAGGGGTGCGATGGCCCGAGACTGCCCCAGCAGCGGCCAGTGTGGTTGACTCGGGGGGCCGCCCAAGCAGATCAAGTGGCCCCCGGCCCAGTCACACCGGCCGCTTTACAAGTCACAGAGGTCCCGGAAAGTCATGGAATTCGTGACTTCTGTGACCTCTGTGACAGACGCGCACCATTAGCTGTAAGTAACATATCTAAAAATGAAATATATATTTAAAAATAAAGCACAGCATCATTTTCCTAGGCAGAAGTTTCCATACCTGTTCTGTAATTTAAAAACACTCACCATAACCAGACGTATAATTGGGGCCTCTGCGACCTCTCCCTCTTCCACTATATGACCTGGACCCTTGTACTGAGGAGAGAGTACTCTCATCAGTAGTGTACCCCTTTTCTTTTTCAGGACCTCTGGTGGAAGAAGGTCTGAAACCCATACCAATCTGACGCAGTTGTTCATCAATCTGGAGCCTCTCCATCCTTAGCTGTTCTACTTCCTATATTCAGAGAGATAAAATCATAACCAGTTTTATAGCATTATTATGTGTTGTTAGAAAGTGAATTCAACCCTCGGTGTCATTTTAGCAGAGTATGTTTAACGGGTTTTCAGATCTTCCATTACCAATCAATATTACGTCATCTATTTGATAGCTGTCTGAAGGCCTGAGAAAGCCTTACGTAGCAGTGTATTTACTTTCCTTATGCTTAATTAATGCATAGTTCCTTTTTTATGCTTCGTGCTTAGTTAAGCTGGAGTCAGCACATCACATGCAAAAACATAACTGTTGTTCTTCAAGGTATGTTGTGCGTATATATATTCCACATCAGTACACTGAGGACGCACAAACCTAGAGTTAGAGACTTTTAGCTAGCATTATCTGTCAGGGTGGCACATGTGTGTTGCACTTGCTTAAGCCATGGATTGAAAGTATAAAGGGTGAGGCAACCTTGATCCTTACTCAGTTCTTTTTAACAGGAATCCTGATGTCTTCAGAGTAAAAAGAAGACATCTTTTTAGTCTGTATCCGCAAAAAGAACAGGAGTACTTGTGGCACCTTAGAGACTAACAAATTTATTTGAGCATAAGCTTTCGTGGGCTACAGCCCACTTCATCGGATGCATAGAATGGAACATATAGTGAGGAGATATATATACATACAGAGAACATGAAAAGGTGGGAGTTGCCCAACCAACTCTAAGAGGCTAATTAATTAAGATGAACTGTTGTCAGCAGGAGAAAAAAAACTTTTGTAGTGATAATCAAGATAGCCTCTGATGTAGCAGGAAAGGAATGTGGGTTGTGGAATACATATGTGCACAACACATCTTGATGAAAAACAGTCACTGTACAGTTAAATAACAGTTTCTTCTCTTTCAAGTGACTGTGCACAAATATATTCCATTTTAGGTGATTCCAAAGCAGTACTCCTTAGGTGGTGAGAATTGAGAATATATTTGAACATGAGCTGAAGAACAAACTTCCCAAAGTCTGCATCAGCTCTAGAAGATGTTGTAATGGCATAGTGTCTTGTGAAAGTGTGAATCGAAGTCCATCTGCAGGGCAGCCACAGGTCCATGACTGGGATGTTGTTTAAAAATGCTGCAGAGGTAGTCTCACCTCTGGTGAAATGAGCCAGAATTCTCTCTGCAGGTGTGACGTTGGCCAGATTGTAACAAGCTCTGATGCAGAACGATATCCAGTTACAGATCATCTGTGCAGAAGCCACCTAACTGATGTTATCACTACTAAGAACGCTGTCTTTGCAAACAAGTAAGGGCTCTAGAGCCCATGAGCCAGATACTATGGGGAGCTCCAATTAGTAGCCACATACACTGAGAAGGAACCGAGAAGGGGTGAGGATGACTCTGCCCTTTTATACCCTTTATACCCTTGGTCCACAGCACAATGAAGGACAGGGCACATGTGCTGCTCTGATGAGTAATGCTAACTTGCAGTCTCCAATTTGAGTGCACTGGGCATGCGCACACATAATATGGAATTATATACATGTAGAATCACTGAAAGGAGAATATATGTTAAAACATTAAGGTTGGACTGTTAAGTTAGGACATGCAAAAAATGTAGATTAAAACACATTATCTCTGCTCCCTTGCATGTCTGGCAAGACAATAGGATGAATTTCGAGATCACACACTTTTTATCAAATGTACACAACGGTGTTCTCCTGCAGCCTTATTTTATTAACCTTATTTGTATTTTAGATAACCTGTGATCACATGCATTACGTTGGCCTTAAATTATATGTGCAAGGGAACAAAGTTGAAGCCATGCATACAACCTTAGGGCTAATCTTAAGAGGAACTGAACTTCTGCTACTCCCACTGAAGTAAAGGTGTTACTCAAGAATGTAAGTATAAATTGATAATTTCCTCTAATAAGCATTTCCAAAATTCAAAGATAAAAACGTACCTTCAGGTAGGCAATATGGTATTCTAAAAGAACTTGGACATTTCCAATGTTTTCTTTAGTGCCAACAAATACGAATGGGACCATTCCCTGTAGAAACAAAACACTATAATCATTCTCAAAAAGAGCAACATATTATCAAAACCACAAAAAGAACAAATTATCTGCCTAAGTAATGTGAATAAATGACAAACACCACTCATAACAATGTAGCTTGGACCTTGGGCTGTATCCACCATACACTAGATACAGTCAAGGGAAGGAGGCAACGGTGACAGACATTTCTGCACTTCTCTGAACCTCGGGCTACTGTAAGTTAGAGAAGCTTCAGGATTGGTTTAATTTATGCTTGGCTGCCTATGGTCCCAACAGGCCATTTCAGCAGCTGCAGACTGCTGGGGCATGGGGATGTTCAGTCCATACCACTTTCCAGCCATGCTCACTGCACTAGTTGCCAGCACAGGAGTAGCTGTGGTGATTTTATGCCATTCCCAAATTCCCCCCAAAAGGGAGAATCCTTCACTAGCTAGTTAAACCAGCTTTTCAGCACAGATGAACCTTAAAGGGATCAAAGTTCTAGTTCTATATATAAAATAAATATTATCATGAATAAAGAGTGTAGCGACTACATGACAGTTGTGCAGGTGATCAGGTATTTGTGGGAGAAATTATACTGCAAATCAAAGAATGTGTTATTGAGAAATATATGATTATTTAATCAACTTTCCTGAGTTGCTGAAGTTTAAATGTAAATTTATTGCTGGTGAAAGGTGCTGGTTTGACAGCCCTGGCGAGTGAAGTCATCTGTACATCCACAGAATAGGTACAGCACTGGCAGCTGCGGTGTTATCTTCCTCTACTCTGACCCACAAATGTGCCTCAACCAAAACCTACAAGGATCATCCTTAAGGTAATTCAATCTGCAGAGCCAGTTCTTTGGCCTTTCTCCGGGAATGCCAAGAAGAGTCCCTCCCATCTAGTGTCAATTCTAGTAGTTTTTGTGATATGGATACCAGTCGACCAGCAACTGATTGAGACCAAAATAATGTCTCATAGGCAACCAAACAGCCAATAGATACTAACAACCTGGGCTATATATGAAATGGAGATCCCAAACTAACCCACTGGGTGATCCCTTTCCCCAGCTTCTCAACTTTCTACAAATACTTTGCTAATATTAAACAGATAGTAAACAGTATCGCCTTTGCTCCTTCCAAAATCATTTGTTAACAAATTGCATTAATATACTTTTCAAAAATACAAGTTTAATAGTTGAAGGAAAGATTAAATAACTTACATCTTCTCTGGGCAGTTTGTTTTCATTGTCCCCTTCAATCCTCACCCGGACAACTCCAGACTTGTCTACAATCTCCTGAATCACTTTTCCATTTTTTCCAATAACTTTTCCTTGAGGGGAGGAAAATAGCTATTTTTGAACCAATTCTTCAAAGTTTTCTTTAACATAGTTTCCTTGTCATTTCCAAGTTACATGTACTAAAACAGTAATAGTAATAAAATAAAAGTCGTGCTTTATGAGCCCAATTATCCACTACCTTGGACTTTATGTCACATTTTTCACCTACTTTACATAGGTGCAAATGACTACACAAGGTACAAGTGGGAGAATCAATGCAATGTACAAATCAGATACGTGTCATGGATGGTGGCGGCTGGATCCAGATTAGGTTCAACTGTGAGGTTGAATCAGGGCTAGGATTCAATGGCACTATAATTTTACATGCTCTTCTTACTTTATTTCAATGTATCTGAATCAGAACAAGGAAATATGAGATTACTATATAATGGAGCCAACCCAGAATTTAAATAAGTCCTTCTGAAACAGATCTTTCAGACCTACAGTCATACCACCTCATGAGATTTGACAGTGATCTTGTCAAATCTCATGAGATAAACCGTGTTGGGACATACAGTAGTAATTCCTTTATAACTGACTTCCAAAATTGGGGTTATTTTCAGTAGCTGGAACTGATGATTCGGTAGATAGCACTCCTCTCCTAGTACTGAACCCGTGACAAAGTATGATGTTAGAAGCATTCTGCTTGATGAGATGTCTTTTATCAGAGGAAATATAAAACTGAAGTCCAGGAGTACACTGGGACAAGGAGCCTTAGGAAAATGTGTGTTTTATCTTGAAGAGGAAGTGGGAACCAACCTTTATTTTTCAATAGTTTAAGAGACAGGAATTATCCTAATCATAGAACCATAGAAATTTAGGGCTGGAAGGGACCTGGAGAAGTCATCAAGCCCAGTCACCTGCACTGAGGCAGAACCAAGTAAACTTAGACCATCCCTACCAGGTGTTTGTCCAACTTGTTTTTAAAAGCTTCCAAACATGGGCACTTCATGACCACCCTTGGAAGCCTATTTCAAGGCTTAACTACCTTATAGTTAAAAAGTTTTTCCTAATATCTAACCTAATTCTCCCTTGCAGCAGATTAAGACCATTACTTCTTGTCCTATCTTCAGTGCACATGCAGAACAATTGATCCTCTTTATAACAGCCCTTAACATAGTTGAAGACTGCTATCAGGTCCTCCTTAAGTCTTCTTTTCTCAAGACTAAACATGCCCAGTTTTTTTAACCTTTCCTGATAGGTTAGGTTTTCAAAACTTTTTATCATTTTTGTTGCTCTCCTCTGAAATCTTTTCAATTTGTCCACATCTTTCTTAAATTGTGGTGCTCAGAATCGGACTCAGTGCTCCAGCTGGGCCTCACAAGTGCTGAGTAGAGCAGGACAACTATCTCCTGTGTTTTACATACAACATCCTGTTAATACACCTAAAATATTAGCCTTTTTTGCAGCTGCATCATATTGTTGACTCATATTCAGTCTGTAATCCACTATAACACCCAGATTCCTTTACCACAAGAAAGTTATTCCCCATTATGATTTGTGCATTTGATTGTTCCTTCCTAAGTGAAGTACTCTGCACTTGTCTTTATTGAATTTCATCTTGTTGAATTCAAACCAATTCTCCAATTTGTCAAGGTCATTTTGAATTTTAAACCTGTCCTCCAAAGTGCCTTCAAGTCCTTCCAGCTTGGTGTCATCTGAAAAATTTTTAAGCATACTCTCCACTCCATTATCCAAGTCATTAATGAAAATACTGAATGGTACTGGACCCAGGACTGACCCCTGCGGACTCCACTAGATACACCCTCCCAATCAGACAGCAAACCATTGATCACTACTAATTGAGTATGGTCTTTCACCTAGTTATGCATCCATCGTATAGTAATTTCAATCACATTTCCCTAATTTGCTTATAAGAATCACGTGGAACTGTGTCAGAAGCCTTACTAAAATCCAGGCATATCACGTCTCCTGCTTTCCCCCACCTACTAGGTGAGCAATCCTATCAAAGAAGGAAATTAAGTTGGTTGGGCAAGATCTGTTTTTGACAAATCCATGCTGACTATTCCTAACTAGAGCCAGCGTTTTCCAGCAATGAAAACAAGTATAATTTCAGATTTTCAAAGCTGTATATTTTAGAAATTCAGAATATGCATTACATTAATGCAAAAAATATTGTATTGTATTGTATTGTAATACTGAGGGCTAGAGCCAGCTGTGTGCTGAGGGGAGGGGAGAGGAGCCAGTTGTATGCAGGGGAGGTGAATGGGGCAGAGGTGCTGTGGACACTGCTGAGAGCAGGTGCAAGCATCGTCTGTTCTGCAGCATGGTGAAGGAGCCCGGTGCCAAGCTGCCAAGTGCCCTGCCTGCCCAGGGGAAGCTCCTCAGAGGTTTTGCTGAGCACAAGCCTGTGTGAGGAGGGGAGAAGTTGGCAGTGAGTCTCAACACCAACCAGTCCCCAGCTTCTGCCCTGCACCCTGGGGATGAGTCAGGTGGGTTGCCAGATTTCTACTGCATTAATAGCCCAAAGTCACTTAAAAACTAGCCCAATCTGTTTACTGAAACAAAGTGGGGGATGCTCAAGAGGTGTGCCTATACTAGGAGGAGGTATTTCGGGGGGGGTACTGGAGGGAGTATTTGGGGGGATGCTGGAGGAGTGTGTGTGTGTACTGGAAGGGGATATTTGGGGGGGTGCTGAAGGGAGTACCTGTGACCTCACATTTGAGGTTGGGGGCAGTGTCGTGATCCCTGTCATGGTGGCAGGGTGGCTGGTGCAGGCCTAGGACGCAGCGCCAGCCCATCAGTCAGTGCCTCCCTGCAAGCCTCTCCCCCTCCCCATGGCGGGGAGCCACGGCCTGGCCCTGTCACCACTCCTGGTCAGAAATCTGGTTAGGGCTGTGACCCTGCGCTCCACCCACGTGTCATCTCTGCTCCAGCCTCTGCCCTGGGGATGAGTCAGGAGTCTTCAGGCAGAAATCTGGGTGTGTGAGACCCCCATGTGCCTTGCCCACCCTGTGATCAGGGAGTCCCGAAAAAACTGGCAATTTCCAGCCCGGCCCTACTTATACGTTTATTATCATCCAAGTGCTTACAAACTGATGGTTTAATAATTTGCTCCTGTATCTTTCCAGGTATTGAAGTTAGGCTGACTGGTCTATAATTCCCCAGGTCCTCCTTGTTCCCCTTTTTAAAGATAGGTGGTGCTCTGATTGCCCTTCTCCAGTCTTCTGAGACCTTTCCTGTCCTCCAGGAGTTCTCAAAGATAATTGTGAGCAGCTCTGAGCTTGTATAAGGGTACTTAAGGAACCAGCTGAAGCATACATTTTTACAGTTTTAGGAATTTCATCCATAAAAAAAGTATTTCTGCCCCCAGATTAAAAAACTAAATTAAAAGGACACATGATACCTCAAGAATGATTAGCATACATGAAAGGATGCGACTATCATACTGTTGCTTGTGTATATTGCAGCACACCATGCAAAAGGCATAACCAGTCAACTAGGACACTGGACAATGGTATCTTAGTTGAATAACCATGCCATTCTTAGGGTTCAAAGGAAATTATTTTCTTTTAAACTTAATTTCGAAAGATCATTTTCAACATTAATTTTTAAAGAGGATTTTATAGGTTCCATTCCCCCTACCCGCATTTATCAATTTAAACTTTACACAAGCAGGAAATTTAAAAGCATATGACTGCAGAAGTCTGAATCTGTTATGTATCTCAAAGTGCAACCATAATATCTAAGCATTCTATTTAATATTTTTTAAATTAATTACAAGATAGAATTGACAACAAAATGTCCACATATGCAACAGATATTTTCAAAACTTCTATTATACCTATTGTTATTTAAAAGGTTTTAGTTTCTGAGTGAAGGGAGAAACTGTCATATACTGGCATCTAAGCCTTCTATGCATAGTCATACTGAACAGGCTTTCTTTCCCCAAATTTTCAAGTGTTTTAAACTTTTAGCAGTATTACATACCAACAAGATTTCTGGGAACCTGAATAAAATCTTCCACAAATTCCAAGTAACTTCTAGCCTTTTTTACTGCATCAGCACTCTAGAAATGAACACAACAGAAGTTTATTTTGAATGCAATATGTTAAAAATAAAGCCCTGTTAACAACAGCTGGAAAACCTCCAGACAACAGCAGGAACGAGATTAATTTAACCTAGTTTTGAACTCAATCTTAGAGAAATAACCGAGTTTAAAAAGTTCAGGAACAAAACAGTGGCAAGAGGGTGGCATAAATAGTAAAAAACAATGTTTTCACACTATTTAAAACAAAGTTTTTATATTCTTCAATTTACCACAATTAAAACCAACTGTCAAAAATACCCCCTTTATGTCATCTTGCAACAGCTCATTGAATTTTAGAGACCATCAATTCAGAAGGATATATATTCTTTTAGCCCCAAAATGGCACACACAATTTCTGAACCGATATGCTTGTATAGAAATATCTATATAACTAACATCACAAAGAAAAAATAAGTATCGGGGATAGCCGTGTTAATCTGAATCCACACAAAAAACAGGGAGTCCGGTGGCACATTAAAGATTAACAGAAAAGAAAGAAGAAAGGTAAAGAAAGAAAGAAAAAACGGTTCTTTGAGGTGTGTTGCATGTGACCATTCCATCTTGTGCACAATTGTCAGAGAATTTTTTTCCCCCTCAGTGATACCCGTTGGGGTGGTCCGAGCACCCCGTCACTTTGCACCACTGTGTGCAGGTAGAAGAGGGCAGAGCCATTCCCAACTCCCCTCAGTTCCTTCGTACTGAACAGACTCCGATAACGAGGGAGAAGGCAGGTGGGTCATGGAATGGACATATGCAACACAACTCAAAGAACAACAGTTACTGAATGGCAGGTACTGGTTTTTGTTCTTCAGTGCTTGCACATGTCCATCCCATTGTAGGTAACTCACAAGGAGACAAACATGGAGGTGACTGTAAGACATCCCGTCTGAAACTGGCATTGTCCCTGGACTGACGGGAAATGGCATAATACAAAGCAAATGTGTAGGCAGATGACAACAAGTCACTGCTTTACAAATGTCCATTATAGGTACTTGCACCAAGAAAGCTGTTGATGTTGCCTGTGCTGTAGTAGAATGCACCAATATCCTAACTGGTGGGGTTAGATTAGCCAACCGGTAGCATAAATGAATCCATGAAGAGATCCAGGATGAAATCATCTGAGTAGTCACTGGACTGCCCTTAGTTCTGTTTGTAATCACAACAAACAACTGAATAGAAGACCTAAAGGACTTAGTATGCTCCAGATAGAAAACTAGAGCCCTTCTGGCATCCAAGAAATGCAGTCTCTCCTCATCTCTATGAGCATGAAGTTTTGGAAAGAAAGTTGGCAAATAGACTGCCTGGTTAACAAAAATCAGAGACTACCTTAGTGAGAAATTTTGGGTGAGGGCGAAGATGAACCTTATCCCTATGGAAAACAGTGTAGGGAGAGTCTGATGCTAGGGGTTTTAACTCTCCCACCCCTCTGGCCGAGAAAACGGCCACTAGAAATGTTACCTTCATAGAGAGGTGCATCAGAGAGCAAGTTGCAAGGGGTTCAAAAGGTGGGCTCATCAATTCTACTAGGACCTAGGAGATCTTAAGGAGGGATGGGATCTTGCACGTGTGGATACATGACCAAACTCCGAGGATTTTTCTGAAGCAGGTTGTATGGTATGAAGACAGTTTGGACATGTCATACTTTCTCATTCCCCAGCATTCTGAACTATAAAGTAATGTTGAAAGTACACAGCTCTGATAAATTTTGAGTTTGGTGTTGGTGTTGTGTTTTAATGATTTCCAGACTGTATTTAAAGCTCCTGAAGGTGTTCCTGGCTTTATGGATTTTGTTCTGAATGTCCTAGCTTGTTCCACCACCCTAGCTGATGGTGCTGCCCAAGCATGTGAATGTTTCTACATTGGTGAGAACATAATCCTCTATCTATACTGGTGATGGTGAGGCAATATTAAAGGTCATGATATCTATCTTATTGCGGTTGATTTTCAGTCCAATTTGCTGGCTGAATGAGTTGAGTCGAGTTGTTTTTTCTTGTATATAATGTTGGGTATGTGATAGGAGAGCAAGATCATCTGCAAAGTCCAGGTCTCCAAGGGTTGAGAAGGGTGTCCATGACCATGCATGGGCAAGGAAAAAACTGTAATTTCCTAACTTTCCAGTACTTGACTTTGCAACCTAAATAACTAACAGTTTTTTTGTATGTAATTTCCTAGGAGATCTTTTGTTTAAAGAGTAAAAGCAAATTCTGTTCTGTGCAACTGTAATAATCCTCCATTATGCATTTATCGGCAGGGTTTGAATCCTGAATGTTCAGCATAAGATGGACACCACTTGAGCTACAGAACTATGTCCATAAACTGGAAGTAAGAAGAAAGAAGGCTCCCAAAGGAGGAAATGATTGGACACAGTCACTACGGGTCTGAGGAGTGGTCGGGGTAAGCCTAGTCTGGCTCTCTCCCACCTGGTGTTGGGGGGCTCATACCTTCCCAGGTGCCCCCACAGAATGGGGGGGTGGGCACAGTGGGGCCATGTGGTAGGGGTTATCATAGAAACATAGGGCTGTTCGGAACCTCAAGAGGTCATCTAGTACAGCACTCTGCACTGAGGCAGGACTACATAAATCTAGACCATCCCTGAAAAGTATTTTAAGACCAGGTTAGACAAAATCTCCAGTGACAGGGATTCCACAAACTTCCTTGGAAGCCTAGTCCAATGCTTAACTATTCTTATAGTTAAAAAGTTTTTCCTAATATCTAACCTAATCTCCAGTGCTGCAGATGAAGATGCCTGCTTCTTGTTCTACCTTCAGTGGACATGGAAAACATTTGATCACCATCTTCTTTATAATAGCCCTTAAAATATTTGAAGATGCATCAGGTTCCCCCCCAATCTTATTTTCTCCAGACTAAAAACGCCCAGTTTTTTTAACCTTTCCTCACAGATCAGGTTTTCTAAACCTTTTATTGTTTTTGTTGCTCTCCTCTGGACTCTCTCCAATTTATCCACATCTTTCCTACAGTGTGGCACCCAGAATTGGACACAGTCCTCCAGCTGAGGCCTCATTTGTGTCAAGTAGAGCGGGACAATTACTTCCTGTTTCTTATATATGACATTTCTGTTAATATACCCAGAATATTAGCCTCTCTCGCAACTGCTTCACATTGGTGACTCATATTCAATTTGTGATCCACTATAACCCCAAGATCCTTTTCAGCAGTACTACTGTCTAGACAGTTGGTCCCTATTTTGTAGCTGTGCATTTGATTTTTCCTTCCTAAGTTAAGTACTTGTCTTTATTGAATTTCATCTTCCTGATTTCAGACTAACTCTCCAGTTTGTCAAGGTCATTTTGAATTCTAATCCTGTCCTCCAAAGTGCTTGCAATCCCTCCTAGCTTGGTATCATCTGCAAAATTTATAAGCACACTCTCTATTCCATTATCCAAGACATTGCTGAAAATACCGAATAATACTGGACCCAGGACAGACCCCTGCAGGCCCTCACTAGATAAATCCTCCCAGTTTCAGAGCAAACCATTGATAACTACTCTTTGAGTATGGTCTTTCAACTAGTTATGGAGCCACCTTGCAGTAATCTCATCTAGGTCACATTTCCCCAGTGTGCTTATGAGAATGTCATGCAAGACTCTATCAAGCCTTACTGAAGTCAAGATATATCATGTCTACAGCTTCCCCTTCATCCATTACACCAGTAACCCTGTCAAAGACAGAGAGAGCACAGCCTGGCTCTCCCTCTTTCTCATAGCACCCTTGGGAATTTTGGGAGCTCCTGCTCTATGATGCCCCAAGAGGTGGTGTCATAAATATAAAGGGAAGGGTAACAACCTTTATGTATGCAGTAACATAAATCCCTCCTGGCCAGAGGTACACAATCACTTACCTGTAAGGGGTTAATCAGTTCAATTAACCTAGTTGGCACCTGACCAGAAGGACCAATGGGGAAAGAAGATACTTTCAAATCTGGGGGGGACGGGGGAGGGCGGAGGAGACGGTTTTGTTTGTGCTCTCTTTGTTGGTTCCCTCTCGGGACAAAGAGAGAGACCAAGCAGGTAACCCAGCTCCTAAAAAGATTCTGAACTGATACATCTAAAAATTACAGAAATTGTAAGTAATAGCAAGGAAATGCATTAGATTATCTTTTGTTTTAGCTTGTGAATTTTCCCTATGCTAAAGAGGGAGGTTTATTCCTGTTTTTGTAACTTTGAAGTTAAGCCTAGAGGGAAATCCTCTGTGTTTTAAATCTTTTTACTTACCCTGTAAAGTTATCTTCCATTCTGATTTTGCAGGTGTGATTCTTTTACTTTTTTTTTTTTTTAAATAAAATTCTTCTTTTAAGAACCTGATTGATTTTCAGTGTCCTAAAAACCAGGGATTTGGTCTGTGCTCACTTTGTTAACCTATCGGTTGGTATAATATTCTCAAGTCCCCCCAGGAAAGGTGGTGAAGGGGTTTGGGGGGATATTTTGGGGAGATAGGGCTCCAAGTGGTCCCTCCCTGAATGTCTGTTTAAATCACTTGGTGGTGGCAGCAATACTGTCCAAGGACAAGGAAAGGAATTTGTGCCTTGGGGAAGTTTTTAACCTAAGCTGGTGGAATATAAGCTTAGGGGGTCTTTCATGCAGGTCCCCACATCTGTACCCCAGAGTTCAAAGTGGAGAGGGAACCCTGACAGGAAGTATGGGATGCAGGAACTCTGAGCTGGGTTGCGGGGGGCGGGGGGGAGGGGGAAAGAGTTCCTCCCTCAATACAACTGCCTCAGCAGCTCCCAGGTATTCTCATTACAGCATCTGCTGCTGTTACTTAGGCAGTGATGTGGCCTGAACTTAGAATTTTCATGCTCAGTTATTATTTTAGTTTGCTGCCAACATTTTCCTAAGGTACATAAGTGAGAAAAGGGAAACAATTTTTAGTAGTTTATATCTCAATAAAAGTTGAACAGAATTTTATAGGACAAAGAAAAGGCATTTTGCAAGACTGAAGACATTCTACGCACCGCAAGGCCTTCAAGGCTTCCCTCAAGGCATTCAAAGGCCATCTGCAAGCAATGAAGGTGTGACAGCTTCTCAGAGAAAAAGTTGCAGAATGCTTTATAATGTAAAATGTTAGGCAGCCTAAATATAGCAGTAGCTACCAACTCCTCCTATAATACAGAATATTAAATTTTTCTTTGAATGTGGAATAGGAGACCTGGATAAAAGCTTAAAAAATAAGGTCTTTGTGATGTTAGATATATCAATATTGAAAATAAACTAAGTTCAGAAATAATGTGTGAATTTATTTTTATATTATTTGTATACAAGTTACATACACACAGCTGAACTGACATGGTTAAAATTCTTTTCCATATGTGCATTCTCACAAGGTTTGTACACCAGAGGTCCTGCTTTAGTGTGGGTGGAAAAAAAGGCAGGTTACAAAGATGTTACTTGGGCGACAAATTCTCTGCACAGTGCTCTTTTGAGGGAGGATTTGGAGGCAGACTGGTGGAATTTGGCCCGGAAGTGGGTGGTAGACACAGGGTCTATAGACTGTGAGAATCCAAAGGACAAAAGTCCTATCTAAGGGAACACAAGAGACTTCAACCACTACTACAGCCTGCCCAAAAAGTGGCTCTGTGCTCTGGCTCAGAGATGAATGCTAGGAAGTTCCCAAGCTTTCACAAATAACCACCACATACACCAGGAGGAGCCTGCTTACACTCAGTTTGTTAAAAATCTTAGGTAGAAGTAAATAATAAGCACATATGAGGCATGAACTTAATTAAGACAGAGTTCCAGATTCTCTGCTTCATTAGTGCAGTTTTGGACTGCTCCGCTGGTGCAGAACTGCACTCAACTGGCATAGCTGGTGGCAACAGGATCAATCCAGTACAGGATAAACCTTGGGTAGCTGCCAGAACAGCTCAACTCCTACTCCCTGTGACTAGCATAGGAGGTGTGGCAAGGGAAAAAAGGGGGATGTCGGGCAAGCCCAAGCAACACTAAGATGCAATAACACCCTATTGGGGCCACTGACAGCCAGCACAAATAAAAGCAGCCCTCAGGCTTTCCTTACCTGATTTAGAGGAAAGGACTAATTAAAGCAGCCCCAGGATCACAAGGGCACAAAAATAGCTTTAAAGCCACATTTGTACACTCCCCTCCTGACCTGCATCAAGTGCTCCTCAGCCAGAGTCAACGATCAGGGCTCTCAGTCTGTTAATATTTAATCCCTTTATAGAGCTACATGAGCACATCTATATTTATACACTCCAGTATATTTACTATGTAGAGAGGTCATGGCAGTTTGGAGAGAAACATGCTAGTCTGAAGAATGGCAGGTAATATATAGTCATTTAACAAGAATAATACCTTGCAATAAGTATTTTGTCCTGAGCAAGTATTACCTGTATACAATAAGTAGTATTGCAACCAAGAGTAATTTCTCTCCCCTCCACCCCATGCTGCTTGTTGGCCTTTTGCCTAAGAGACTTTTTATAACTGATATGTTCCCCAACAGAGTGCAATGTGTCACACCAGTAGTAGTAGACTATATAAGGGGTCTTTTCCAGCTTTTATTATTATTAAATACAGAAAATGACTTTAACTGAATGTTAAAGTTCCACAGAGTCACAAAAGGTCAACATCAGGCCTCAAATGAGAAACAGCAGAAGACACTGCTGCAGAACTTTTTGATTAGTTAGCAATGAATGAGTAGTGATCTGTAAATAACATTATGATAGGTGAACTGTTCTCCTTTAATAGACTGGAGCACATACTGTGCATATTATATCCTCTTTTAAATATCAGCTTTACTTCTGGAGCTTTCAATCACATTACAAAAACTCCATGGCCAGAATGAAGAAATCTAAACAGAATTACAAATCTCTAACTTGGTCGTCATTCAAGATGCTAGGGAGCGAAAAACAGAAAGACCTGAATTCCAAAATAATGAAATAGGCAATGCCCCCCCCCCCAAAAAAAAAGCAAACCAAGAAAAAGGTGGGTGGGGAGCAGGGGTAAAAAACTATGTACACTCAAAACAAAAAAGGTAACAGCTAAAGTGGCAAACATTTATTACATGATAGTATAGTAATTTTCATCTTCAAAATGCTTTACAAATATGAGACAGTTAAATATACCACCTACAACACTCACCCTGTGAAGTGTGTATTTTTATCCCCACTTCACATCTGAGGAAACACAGAGGGTAAGTTGACTGGCCCCACAAACTGTGTCAGAATTGGAATTAGAACTCAGCAGTCTCTGACTCTTGTTCCTGTGCTCAGATCTCATCTCTATGCAGTAGTAATAAACACCAGAGTAAACCAACTATTAAATATGAAGAACAAAAAAAATCGTTTCCCCTTACCTCTCCATAGATCCTGAAAGTACCAGTATCTTCCTCAAGCTCAATTGCAGTTACTCCTGGAACTTTCCTCGCTTGCTGTATGTTACTACCATGTGTTCCTATTGCAAGTCCCATTAAATCTTCTCTTACAACAAATTCCTCATGAAATGCTGCTGCAAGTTGTTTTGTGCACTAGGGAGAGGTGAAAGAATTTGTCCACCATAAGAAGAAACTCAAAACTGAACACAGTTAAATGATTACTTTAAACAATTCCATTCTAAGACAGCTTACTTCTAAGTGTTTTGTGGCTTCTTCATTTCTTGACATGAGCATTAGCTTGGTACGAATGCTGCGCAAATGCATGTCACTCAATATATTTACTCTCTTCACTGTTGATTCGCTGGCAGACTACAAAAAGAGAAGTGGTAAGATAAGCAATATCCCCTTTTGATAAAGAAAATCCACATTCAGAGGGCAAATTAGAACTCTGTTTACTTTTACAATTGAATTGAATTGTAAATATAAATCCCAATTTAGAAAGTCACTTATTGATATTAGCCTTCCTCAAGGTCTCAAAACAAGACATACCAAGAAAAATTCAGCTTCCAAAACAAAATCCCACAAATCCATTACCATTGGCTCCATGTGTTTACAGCCAGTTTTTCTACTGGACCTATACAGTGACTGTTGCACTGAGATAATCCCACTATGGATCTATTATAAATTGCTAGATTATTTTATGTAATCTTTTTACCACACATGTCAGGTCACTGGAAGATCCAAGAAAGTAAGAAGGGAAAACTGAATCTGAACAGGCAAATTTATATGGAAAATTTTGTCCCAAGGAAATAGAACTGCAAAGACGAATTACTGCTGAGGAAAATATTACTGAACAGGAGCAAATCTAATTAAGCCAGGTGTGATGTTTGTGGGATTCTCCTGCATAGGTGTGGGTGAAAAATAATATGTTAGAAGGCGGATGCAGGAATCCCCAGGCCAAACCCAATTTCAGTCTCACTGCATTTGAACAAATTTGTGAGAGTTGCCTTTAAATTTTTCCTATGAGGCTTGGAGACTGAGTACTAGCTTTTCCCTGGCTTTGACTGACGATTAAAAATAGGTAAAAGATAGGACTAACTACCCTGAACCTATCATTCTGTATATTACAAAATCTCCCTAAGGGTCCCAATTCGCTAAATGACTAGGGTTATGATTATGATCTCTCTTCTCCATCCAGTAAAGGGTGCTTTTACCCTCAAAAGAGACTAAGCACGTTACTTCTGCAGAAAGCTGCATCGCAGGAAACATTAATCAGAGAGACCAAAGATCACTCCCAAACTCAGGCTGCCTTTGATGCAGTACTGACACCAATCCAATGAGCCTACTCCAAAATACAATATTTTAAAATGATATTATGAACACATACATATATTAAACTGCTTGAAATGTGCATAGCCGTACAAATAAATCAGTTCACAGATATGCAGGAACCACACAACAATCTGTAACCAATCAAAATGTAGTAGTTAATATCGAATATTCATGCACTGTCTGCACAAAAAATAAACTGATTTCTTACCAGTATTATTAACTGCGTAGTTTCAGCATGGTAGAAAATTCGACAAGCTCCTACAGCTTTCTTAAAATCCTTATGTGCATTTTCATTAGCGCACCTAGAGAAATGAATGTTATAAAGGTTACTTCAGCTGAAGACAGTCGTATCAATAAGAACTGTGTAACCCTATTAATCAAAAATGAGAATGCGGCAGTAGTCTATAATAAGGAATGTTTCTCAGCCTGGAAAACTCCAGACTAGTGCAAGGAGATGTGCCAGGGGTCCACCTGATTTCACACTGCAAATGTGCAAGAGGTAAAGCTGTCTGCAGCTCCTTGAAAGTCTTCCTTTTCTACTTGTTACTCTATATTGCAGAGGGCTACAGTAGCAGCTCATGTGTACAGGGCTGAATGCTCAGGAAGCAGCCTGTTTGACCAAAGATTTCTTCTTCCATGGCATTCAGCTCAACCACAAAAGAGCATGTCGCCCAACCACCAGAAAATCACCAAGCCTTCTGGTGGAGGGAAAAAGGAGGGGGCAGGTACAACTATCCCAGAGGATGATTGGCAACCACATCACTTTCATAGTTGATTGAAGTATCACAGTTAGTGACATTTAACTGTGAACTACAACAGGAGTATTCTCTCCAAAAAATAACCTAAGACTAGAATTTATGATACATATATGGAGAAAGGAATATGCCATGTTGAAATGAATAATAGTGAAGTTACAGTATGCAGAGCTACTCACGCATCTCTCAGATCTTCAGGAACATCCACTGTGCACTTAAAGAACGTGTTCTTTTTGACCGTTTTATTTTGATTCACAGGTCGAAGTCGTTCAAATGTGACTATTTCATTGTACGTGGCATCACAAGCAGCATATTCAATGACATAAAACTAAGTGGGGAAAGTTTTTTTTAAAAAAATCATTAATTAAAAGTAACCATTTCATAAAGATAACAGCTACTATCTCTGTTATCAAGGAAATATAAAATATGGGTTTACACACTAAAACATAGTTCTATTTTGACAAAGCTATGCTCTTGCAATGTTATATCCTGTGCAGACCCCCTCCCCCAGTGTCCCACTGAAGCCAATGGGTCTCTATATGGGTGGAGGTGTATGCATATGCACATTGCATTGTACAACTGGAAACTAAGTTTGCTCCATTTGTATATCAAATACTGTTTTTTTCTGACTGCCAATTCTGTCGACTCAATCCAGGACCTGAAATTTAAACTGTCTTCATTCTGCTTAGTATATCCCATGTACTACTAAAGGTAATGCAACAAGAACTTAGCTGACAATTTTTCCAAAAATGCTTGAGGGAGAAAAGAATCCAGCTAATGTTACACTGATGTATTGGCTCTGAGAGAACAGCAGTAAAAGTTAAATCCACTGTGTAAATAGGTGACCAGCAGATAACTATTGGACATAAAGGAGGAGGAGGTATCCTTCCTTCTCAGGCTCTGGTGCTACTCTGTATTTACACATTTATTTCAGTTTCAGGAGACAAAAAGTCTGGAAGTTGTAAAAGCTGAAAATATTTTGGCCCTACCCCACAACCCTTTGGTACACAGGAAGGCCCACAAAGCCCAGCTTTGTGCCAGGGTACAAATTTTTTACATAGCCTTCCCAAATCAAATCCTCTTTTCCACCCCATGGGGCAACTCCAAAAGAGTAGGCAGAATCTTCCCTTGCTCCTTCACAAAAACAGATACTGTACTTGGTTTTTGTCAACATAAGCAGACTTGACTGAAATACACACAAGGAACAGATATGTTTGGTAAGGTGGTGCCATATTTCCATAGGGTCTTTTCTGACTATAACCAGATTTTAAATTAAATTTGGTTCACAGAATGATTTCTTTATTCGCAAATCAATTATTACATACAACTATTTGCCATATGTATTGTCTACATAAACTTTTTGTTCTCTTCCAATTTATCTTTAATAGTGTTGAAAATGCATATACCTGCAACCACATTTTGAAAATAAAAAAAAAAGTCCATATGCTCTTAGAAAAGTAATATATCTTACCACATTTAGAAGTAGTTCAGTTTAGCAACATGTCATATAAACAGATTTATTACCAAAAATAATCATATGGTTGTTCATCATCAGATACATCTTTTGTGAATTTCAGATTAGTCCCTTGTTTAGCAAACTTAAATCTGAGAATACCCAGCCAAAGCATCTATAATGAACTCAGAAGTGAATAAAAGCTTGAAGATTATATAATTTGTAACAGGTGTAATTCTATCAGTACTTTGCAAGGATAAGTAAGGATACAGGAGATCAAAGCATGAAAACTCCTACTGTCAATAACTCAGGAAGGTTTCGGGAGTTAGAAGGCTAGGTAACTTCTCGTTTGTGTATATAATTAAAAACACATTTGTTGAGTTACATTAAAAAAACCCCATAGACCGCACACCTATGGACATTTGTACTGTTTCTCACTATTTAAATCCAAGTCCTCTAACAAAAAACTTTAGTTAGCTGGTTGGTAGTAAAATCCCAAGCTGCTGTGACATACAAGAGAAATATATTAGGGCTTGTATTTAACCCCACTGTAGGGGAGTTGACAGATGTTCTAATCAGTATCTCTCAATGTCACAAGTTTAAAGTGTCTTTTCTTGCCAGCTTGTTCATCCACACCGATCACAATAAGAGAGAAAAAAGACGGTTACTTACCTTCTGTAACTGTTGTTCTTCGAGATGTGTTGTTCACGTCCATTCCACATTAGGTGTACGCGCGCCGCGTGCACGAACGTCGGAAACTTTTTCCCTCGGCGGCTCCCGTCGGGCCCGCAGGGTCTCCCTTCCCGCCAGAGCGGCGCCCCGCCCTAGCGTATATATACCCCTGCTGGCCCGACCCTCCCTCAGTTCCTTCTTGCCGGTGACTCCGACAGAGGGGAAGGAGGGTGGGAAGTGGAATGGACGTGAACAACACATCTCGAAGAACAACAGTTACAGAAGGTAAGTAACCGTCTTTTCTTCTTCGAGTGCTTGTTCACGTCCATTCCACATTAGGTGACTCACAAGCTTACCATTGGAGGAGGGTAGGAGTCAAGGAATAACAGATTGAAGCACCGCCCTGCCGACCATCGCGTCATCTCTGGTCTGATGGTGGATCGCGTAGTGGGCCGTGAAGGTATGAACCGACGACCAGGTGGCTGCCTTGCAGATCTCCTGAAGCGGGACCTGCGCCAAGAAGGCCGTCGAGGACGCTTGGGCCCTAGTAGAGTGAGCCCGGATCGGAAGTGCAGGCACGTTGGCGAGCTCGTAGCACGTGCGTATGCAAAGCACGATCCACGCCGACAGGCGTTGCGTTGAAATAGGCTGGCCCTTCATTCGTTCCGCAATGGCCACGAATAGCTGAGTTGATTTGCGGAAAGGTCTGGTACGGTCCAGATAAAAAGCCAGCGCCCGCCGCACATCGAGGGTATGCAGGCTACGATGGCGCGGGTCCGTATGGGGCTTGGGGAAGAACACCGGCAAACAGATGTCCTGCCCCATGTGAAAACTCGTGACCACCTTAGGAAGGAACTTAGGGTGAGGCCTGAGTTGCACCTTATCCTTGTAAAAAACAGTATACGGAGGTTCCGAGGTGAGGGCCCTCAGCTCCGACACCCTCCTAGCCGAGGTGACAGCCACGAGGAACGCGACCTTCCATGAAAGGTGCATGAGGGAACAAGAGGCCAGGGGTTCAAAGGGGGGCCCCATGAGTTTAGTGAGGACCAGGTTGAGGTCCCACGGGGGTATAGGTGGGCGAGTGTAGGGGAACATCCTATCCAGCCCCTTGATGAATCGGACCACCGTAGGGTTGGAGAACACGGACAGCCCCAATTCCCCCGGGTGAAAAGCCGATATGGCGGCTAGATGCACCTTAATAGAAGCGGGGGCCAGGCCCTGGCGCCTAAGGCTCAGCACGTAATCCAGGATCATCGGTATCGAGACCCGCAAGGGCCGGGCGCGCTGAGACTCACACCAGAGGGCGAAGCGCTTCCACTTGGCCAGGTAGGTTGCCCTTGTGGAGGGTTTCCTACTACCCAGGAGGATTTGCTGGACCTCCTGGGAGCATCTGTGCTCCGCCTCATTCAGCCAGAGAGCAGCCATGCCGTCAGATGCAGCGATGGCAGGTTCGGGTGGAGTAGGCGACCTCGATCCTGTGTTATGAGGTCGTGATGGAGGGGGAGGGTTATTGGAGAGGCCACGGAGAGCTCTAAGAGCGTTGTGAACCAGTGTTGACGAGGCCACGCCGGGGCGATGAGAATGACCTTCGCCCTGTCCCTGCGGGTCTTTAGAAGGACCCTGTGGATGAGTGGGAACGGGGGGAAGGCATATCGCAGGCTCCCTCCCCACGGGATTGTAAAGGCGTCCGCCAGAGAACCCGGACTGCGGTTCTGGAAGGAACAAAACTGTGGGCACTGGCTGTTGTCCATGGTGGCAAATAGATCCACCTGGGGAAACCCCCACCTCAGGAAGATTGACCGGAGGATGTCCCGCCTCAGCCTCCACTCGTGCGTGAGATAGGACCGGCTGAGGCGGTCCGCCAATCCGTTCTGGACCCCGGGGAGATATGCAGCCCGGAGGTGTACTGAATGGGCTATACAGAAGTCCCAGAGGAGGAGTGCCTCGCGACAGAGGGGAGAGGACCGGGACCCGCCCTGCTTGTTTATGTAGAACATAGCGGTAGTGTTGTCCGTCAGAACTGACACGCCGTGCCCTCTTATGGTGGCGTGAAAGGTCTGGCAGGCGAGGCGAACCGCCCTCAGCTCCTTCAGGTTGATGTGAAGCGACTGTTCCTCCCTGGACCACAAGCCCTGAGTGCGTAGGTCCCCTAGGTGCGCCCCCCAACCCAGGTCCGACGCGTCTGTCACCAACGTCAGAACTGGTTGTGGGGCAGCGAACGGGACCCCCGCGCAGACCTGCTGTTGGTCGAGCCACCAACAGAGGGCGTCCGAGACCCGAGCCGGAATCGTGACAACCATGTCTAATGGGTCGCTGTTGGGGCGATATACCTGGGCCAACCACAGCTGCAGAGGTCGGAGCCGGAGGCGGGTGTGTCCAACCACGTGGGTGCATGCCGCCATGTGCCCCAAGAGCTGTAAGCAACGTTTGGCCGTGGTCGTGGGGAATCTCTGAATGGAGGTCACGGCCTCCTGGATTGCCCGGAAACGAGATACGGGAAGGCTCGCCCTCGCTGCCACCGAGTCCAGGACTGCCCCTATGAATTCCAGTCTCTGTGTGGGGACTAGTGAGGACTTGGGCACATTGACCAACAGGCCGAGATCGCGGAACACTTGTAGCGCCAACGTCACGTGGGCGTGAACCTCTGCCTCTGACCGGCCCGCCAGGAGCCAATCGTCCAGGTATGGGTAGACACGCATCCGTCGCTTTCGAAGAAAGGCCGCCACCACGGACATGCATTTCGTGAAGACACGTGGGGCCGTTGCCAGGCCGAAGGGCAAGACCGCAAACTGAAAATGGCGCTGCTGGATAGTGAAGCGCAGGAACCGCCGGTGGGCCGGGCGGATAGCGATGTGAAAGTACGCGTCTTTCATATCGAGGGCAGAGTACCAATCCCCCGGATCCAGGGAAGGAATGATGGTACCGAGGGAGACCATACGGAAACGTGGTTTTTGCAAGTACTTGTTCAACTTGCGAAGGTCCAGGATAGGACGGAGGCCCCCTTTCGCCTTGGGAATGAGGAAGTATCTGGAATAGAACCCTTTTCCTCTGAGGTCTGGAGGAACCTCTTCCACCGCCCCTACAGCGAGGAGGGTCCGTACCTCCTGCATAAGGAGTTGCTCGTGAGAGGGGTCCCTGAAGAGGGACGGGGGGGGTGGGTGGGAAGGGGGGGGCGAGGAAAACTGGAGGGCATATCCTGACTCTACCGTGCGGCGGACCCAATGATCCGATGTTATATGGGACCAGGCACGGGAAAAACGGGATAGGCGGTCCCTGAAACACAGGGGAGGATCCGGGGAAGAGATCGGGACCCTGTCCTCGATCGCATCTTCAAAATCCTTGTTTATTGCCCGGCTGCAGCTTGCCGTTGTTATTGCCCTGGCCTTGACCGTGGTTAGGCGTATTGTTGCGCCTACGCCTATTGTCTCTGCCCCGTCTACGGTAAGGCTCGTGTCGAGGGCGAGGCTGGTATTGCCTCTGTGGAGGCTGTGGCTTAAAGGGTTTCCTCTGCGTCACGGGGGTATGCATCCCCAATGACTTGAGGGTAGCCCGCGAATCTTTGAGGCCATGGAGCCTGGCATCAGTCTGCTCCGAAAACAACCCCGTCCCTTCAAACGGAAGGTCCTGGAGGGTGTTTTGCACCTCTGGAGGAAGACCAGACGCTTGCAACCACGCTGAACATCTCATCACCACTCCGGACGCGATAGTCCTGGCGGCCGCATCGGCCGAGTCGAGCGAGGCCTGTAAAGAAGTCTTGGCCACCGCCTTTCCCTCGTCCACAATGGCCGCAAACTCGGCCTGCGACCCCTAAGGCAGGGCCTCCTTAAAGTTGGACACCGACGCCCAGGAGTTAAAGTTATGTCGGTTGAGGATCGCCTGCTGGTTCGCGATCCGCAACTGGAGGCCTCCCGACGAGTAGACCTTCCTACCGAAGAGGTCTAATCGTTTCGCCTCCTTGGCCTTGGGGGCCGGGGCCTGCTGGCCATGCCGCTCCTTTTCGTTGACCGCCGAAACTACCAGCGAACATGGGGCCGGATGGGAGAAGAGGAAGTCAAACCCCCTGGATGGGACGAAGTACTTCCTCTCGACGCCCCGTGCGGTCGGTGCAGAGGAGGCCGGCGTCTGCCACACAGTCTTATAGTTTGACTGTACGGTCTTTATCAATGGAAGAGCAATCCTGGAGGGACCCTCCGGGCTGAGAATGTCTACCATGGGGTCCTCCTGCTCGACCGTCTCCTCCACCTGCAACCCCAAGTTGAGGGCCACCCGGCGGAGCAAGTCCTGGTGTGCCCGGTGGTCAATTGGGGGAGGGCCGGACACTGTTGTGCCCGCCACGGCTTCATCTGGTGAGGAGGAGGAGGTCATGGCTTTTTGAGCGTCCTCATCCTCCTGTAAGCCCTCCTCAGCGGGCTGACCCTCCGGGGTGCGTCCCCTGCCCTGGGCCACGGACGGTGCCTGGCTCGGTGCCAAGTCCGCCCTCTCGGCCTCAAGCGGTCTGGAGACCGTAGCCTCCGCACGGGAGGTGGGACGGTACCGTGGGGAGCGGGACCGGTCCCCCGAAGGGCCCGACCTCGAAGTTCTAGATGGCGGGCCTTGCTGGTGGTAGGCCCACGGTGTCCAGAACGGCCACTGTCCCGGATGGCTCCAGTGCGGTTGCCAAGAGGTCTCGTGCCGTGCCGTGTAGCGGAATGCCCTCCGCGATCGTACCTCGACCGCCCCGAGCTCACTTCCGACGCGAGCGACGGCGACCTGGAGGGCCACGGCGGTGCCGTGGAGCGGTGCCGATCCGGTGTCGGGGAGCGGTGCCGTCGGGACCGGGACCGTGAGTAGCGCCGTACCGATCTGGATCTGGAACGGTACCGTTGACCGCGGGACCGGGAACGGCTGCGGGAGGACGGTCTTGGGGTCCTCGCCGTCGAAGCGCCCCGGTGCCTGCTCGGGCCGGGTTGCTGGGACGGTGCCTCGCTCGCGCCGGGGCCCTTCTGCGTGGAGGCCCGTTGCGCGGCGGGAAGCCGGGAGTCCACCGAGGCGGAGCTCGACCGGGACCGGCGCCGGGAGCGGTGCCGAGATGGCGACCGCGACGGGCGCATCATCGCCGGCTTGCCCTTGGAAGGCAGCCTCGGCGGTATGTCTTTGGCGCGGAGTGTGCTGACGGAGGACAATTCAATGAGGTCCTTCGCCGCCTCAAATGTGTCCGGGGTGGAGGGCTGTTCCAACAGTTCCTCCAGCCCCTCCTCCTCACTCGACGCGCTTGTCCCGGGGCTCGACGGGCCTTTCGGCGCCGGAGCCACTGGTACCGGGACCTGTGCCGGGGCCGGCACGGCCTTGGGCGCGCTAGCGGTCTTCGTAGGCGCCGCCTTCTTGTGCGGGGAGCGACCCCGGGCCTTGGGCTGGCTCTTGGGCTTGGCCGGCGAAGCAGATCGGTGCCGGGCGTGATCGCGCCGAGGCGGCACCGCAGGTTTAGCCTGCACCGCTTGCGTTGGGTCGCGGACCGATGCCGGGGCACTTCGCACCGACGCCGACGGTGCCGTGGGAGCGGAGGGCTGTAACGCCATCTCCATGAGGAGCTGTTTCAGACGAAAGTCTCTCTCTTTTTGAGTCCTGGGCTTGAAAGCCTTACAAATCTTACAGCGCTCCTTCTGGTGAGCTTCCCCCAAGCAACGGAGACACGACTCGTGCAGGTCGCTCACTGGCATGGGCCTGCGGCACGTGGCACAAGCCTTGAAGCCTTGGGCGTGCGGCATGCCCCGCCGCCCAGGGCCGGTGCCGGGGTTGACCAAACCCCTATCACCAAGAGTTTGGTTGGTCTTTGTAACAACTAAACTACTTAACTCTAACACTTACTATAACAAAGAACTGATAACTACTGCTAATGACTATGCTAAGGGACACTCTCGAGTTGAGAGAAGAGCTGTTCCAACGTCGCCACGGGCGGTAAGAAGGAACTGAGGGAGGGTCGGGCCAGTAGGGGTATATATACGCTAGGGCGGGGCGCCGCTCTGGCGGGAAGGGAGACCCTGCGGGCCCGACGGGAGCCGCTGAGGGAAAAAGTTTCCGACGTTCGTGCACGCGGCGCGCGTACACCTAATGTGGAATGGACGTGAACAAGCACTCGAAGAAGAATACCTAGATAGGTGACTGTCCTTGACAATGGTCTATTTCAAATGATGTGCTTTGAATAACTCCTTGCCCCCAATGGAGTTCAACAGAAGCAGCAGAAGTACTAACAAAAAGCTAAGCAAACCTCAAAGCCCATGAAATACATAAACAATTTCTTATTCCCAACCTTGTTTCCTGACTGAGCTTCTGGAGACCTACTACTTGCTAAAGAAAAAAAAAATACAGCTTTTCAGTTGGAAAGGATCACTCCAACTAGTACCCAGCATATCAATTCACAATACAGCAATAATATTTTAATGGGACAATGTCAGATATGTAGCCATGATTCACTAAACCTAAACTAAGTGTCTGAGTGTGCAAATCTTTTTTGTGCCTGCAACTGCAATGGCCATCTATATGAATAGCACACATGGAAGACTAGCAGAATCAGGCTCCTATTTATTACAGGAGCGCTGCCGAGATAAACATCTTTCAAAAAACATCCTTGTCCATATTAAAGATTATCACCTTCAATTATTACTTATTTACTGAAAACTTTAGAAATCTAACTTCCTGTTCTAGCTACTTTGGTTATTTCTAGGGCACTCACCATCATAGCCAACTTTCACTTTTTTTGTTGTTTGTATTTTATTCAGTTTCAAAATGAAGTTAGCCATTGAAAAGTTTTACTTTCCAGATCTCTTGGTCGATGCATGATGCTGTTGTATTTGGGTTCCCGATTCAGCAGGACAATGTTTAAATGCAACTCCAGTCCCAAACCCCTCTTTGAAAAAAACCAACCCCCAAACTCTTAACTAAAATGTGTAATTAAATTAATGAAATGTCATCATGTTACATTTTATAGTTTAAGCCCAAAATTCAGTGTATTTTTAACTATTAATGGAAATATATATATTTTTTAAAATTACATGTCCGTGCTGCATTTTAATCAAAACATGGCTGCGTTCTCCTAGCGCATAGGAAGAGAAAACAGAAGAGTATTGAAAAATGTTTTAATAGAAACAGATTAGTCTCCTTTCACTAAGCTGAGTGAAATGTAAAGAGAAAAACAATACAGTAGCACCTTAGAGTCACAAACACCTCAGGAATGGAGGTTGTTCGTAACTCTGAAATGTTCGTAACTCTGAACAAAATATTATGGCTGTTCTTTCAAAAGTTTACAACTGAACATTGACTTAAAGCTTTGAAACTTTATTACGCAGAAGAAAAATGTTGCGCTCTCTCTCTTTTTTTTAGTAATTTACATTTAACACAGTACTGTACCGTATTTGCTTTTTTGGGGGGAGGAGGGGGGGGAAGGGGTGGTGTCTCTGCTGCTGCCTGATTACGTACTTCTGGTTCCAAATGAGGGGTGAGGTTGACTGGTCAGTTCGTAAGTCTGGTATTCATAACTCTGAGGTTCTAATATCCATACAAATGATGTGAAGTAACAATTATTACAACTGAATCAAATTTAAAATCTTATCAGGATGTTAGAAACACAGGTAGGAACATTTTTTGTTTTACATATTTTTTTAACCTCACGAATTCTGTTTGCAAAATAGATTGATTTGTTTCAAATTATGTCAGAAACTAAGTATACAGATATAAAAGGTACCACACATAGTCCAGAAATGGCTCATCCAATATATAGACACATAACTCAGAGTTAGGCATGCAATGTAGTTCTTGCAGAACCTAAACAACCAGACCCAAGGTATATTGACCCAAGGTGTGTCAAACACACAAAATGGCAAGTATCCAGGAGCCATCCCCACTTAGCGAGTAATTTACAAGAAAGAATATTTATTGTTACCCCCACCCGCGTATAGTCAGCCAGCTGCAAGTTACCATCGCCATGAGCGGCCTTAATTTATGACCTAACCTGCCATCATGGTTTTGTGTTGGTAATACTTAACTTTGGGTTCCTTCTCCTTTTTTCAAGCTATGCTTTGTTTCTGTATTAGTGACAACCCACTCTCACCAGCTCTGTTTTTCTGTCATTATATCACAGTGTCATTTCTCCCTCACAAGATACGGCACACAGATTTAATGAGTCGTGCAATATTTACCTTCCATACTTGCTGCACTTCAAATGGGAGCAGACAGTCCTAATTTTTAAAGTAACTTACCTCTCCTTTCATCATTCGAACTTTTGCCAGCCACCAGCCACAAGGTTCTTGGTCATTTGCTCTTGAGTAAACCTGAAAGGAAAAAATACAAGAGGAGCATATTTAAAATATAGCTACACCAGAGGTAGGCAATCTATGGCACACGTGCCAAAGGCGGCACATGAGCTGATTTTCAGTGGCACTCACACTGCCCAGGTCCTGGCCACCGGTCCGGGGCCCTCTGCATTTTAATTTAATTTTAAATGAAGCTTCTTAAACATTTTAAAAACCTTATTTACTTTACATACAACAATAGGTTAGTTATATATTATAGACTTATAGAAAGAGACCCTCTAAAAACATTAAAATGTATTACTGCCACGCGAAACCTTACATCAGAGTGGATAAATGAAGACTCGGCACACCACTTCTGAAAGGTTGCCGACCCCTGAGCTACACAATTAAAAAACCTAACGGGTTAAACCAACAGTGAAGCAGAAATGAATCTTTTTCAACTAACCCAGCTAATCACCAAGATAAAAGCCACCAGTAGTATAAGATACTGCAATTTAAATCTATTTTTATATAAAATTCCAGTTAGCCAGTCATATGTGCTTCTCATCATATACATTTTCATAACATTGCACTACACAGATTAGGTGTGCAGATTCTGTTAACAATACACAAGGCAGCTTTTTGAGGGGTTTAAAACTGGAGCGTAAAAATTTACTCAATAGCAGGTGAAGACACGGGATTCTTGCAATTCCACAATAAATTTAAACACTTTTCTGTGAGGCTAAAGTGCACAAGAACCAAGAAATTCAGTGTTAAGGATGCCATTTTGTCTATAGTTTACTCAATGACCTGGACTCCGGTCAGCTCACGATAGTGCTACTATAGGTACTCCAGTACCTACTTAACATTAGGCAAGTGATGAATTGGGGGATTCACAACTTTGAATTGTTCCACAAGTTCAGTATACATTAATGTAGTAAACTAAGGCTATCAGAAAGAAATTTATAAGTAGCCACGGCAAAACAGACAAAAATATACCCTGCACTGGCCAGACTGACTATGCCAAATAGGTTTTTTTCCCTTGATATTACAAATGGAAAAATGCTATGGCAATTCTTAGACTATATGTCTAAGATTCATCACTGACAATGCTGCTGTCAATACTACCTTCCTTACTGAGTGTTTTAACTTGAAAAAAAAAATCATCTTCCCCTCCACCCCCCAAAACTTGTCCTGTACATATATGTAGCACCCTTTAATAGTAGGAATTTCATGAAGAGATACACTACCCTTCTCTGAGTATCAAAATCAATAAGGCAAGTCTAGTCCAGTCACCTCAAGAACATTTATGTTCCAAAAATCTTGATGGAAAATTAAAGAGTCAGCCAGTAAAAATAGAGAACTAAATCACCACCAGTAATAAAGGATTAATCAAGATGAAAACAGGCAGTTTCATACTGGATGGAGTGGTATACATATTATCCCTAAAACACAGATACAGTAACTCCTCACTTAAAGTCGTCCCGGTTAACATTGTTGTTTCGTTGCTGATCAATTAGGGAACATGCTTGTTTAAAGTTGTGCAATGCTTCCTTATAACTTTGTTTGGCAGCCGCCTGCTTTGTCCACTACTTACAGGAAGAGCAGCCTGTTGCAGCTAGCTGGTGGGGGCTTTGAACCAGGGTGGACCGGCAGCCCCCCTATCAGCTCCCCGCTCCCCCATGTCCCCTGTGTGGCAACAGCCCAGCAGGCTATCAATTGCCAGCAGTTCAGCTGTCCCTCCCACACTGCTGTGTGCTGCTCCTGCCCTCTGCCTTGGAGCTGCTCCCGGGAGCCTCCTACTTGCTGTGCGGAGGGGGAGGTTGGGGGGGGGGGGAAGAGAAGGGGAGATAATGTCAGGGTGTCCCCCTCCCCCCTGCTTACCCCTTCTCCATATAGAGCAGGGTTAGTTGACAACAGGGCTCAGGACGGAGAGAGCCTGCTGGCTGCTGGCCGCAGCTGCTGTCTCAACTTGCTGATATACTTAAAAAGGCAGTGTACTTAGAGTGGGGTCAGTGTACTTAAAGCGGCAATGCGCATCTCTCTCTCTCTTTCTCCTACACACAGGGTGTCTCTCTGTCTGCCATGCTGTCTCCCTTCGCTCCATTGGTGCTGCCTTCTAGAGTGTGAGGCTACATTAACAACAATGCGTTAACCCTTGAGGGCTCAGCCGAATGCTAGTTCATCATTTAGCAGTAAGGCATTCCCTGGGAAATATCCCACCCTCTGACTTCACCACCTCAACCAAGCTTCACAATCATTTCTGTGTACAATATTAAATTGTTTGTTTAAAACTTATACTGTGTGTGTGTGTGTGTGTGTGTGTGTGTGTGTGTATAAGTTTTAGATATAGTTTTTTGTCTGGTGAAAAAAATTTCCCTGGAACCTAGCGCCCCCCCCCCCCCCCCCCCCATTTACATTAATTCTTATGGGGAAATTGGATTTGCTTAACATCGTTTCGCTTAAAGTCACATTTTTCAGGAACATAACTACAACGTTAAGCAAGGAGTTACTGTATACTTTTCCACGTTTTTTCCCCCCACACACCTTTTACAACCAAGCACTCTCTGGAGAAAAAGACCTGCACCTTCCTGGCCCATCTTTCCCTATCTGATCCTACCCTGAGGTCAGAAGGCTGAACTTGTGACATCATATTCATTCCCATGGCAAAACCAGTGCTATAAACAGACTGTGATTTTACTGCAAAATGAAAGAGATGGAAAAGCAGGGCTGTGAAGCAAAATATATATATATATTAATAATAATAATAATAAAAAAATAAGTGCAGACACCAGAGTAAACCACTGACCAAACAACATTGGAATTTAGCACACATTCTCTTTTTCAAGTTTAATTCCTAGCAAAAATCTCTCTTTGGAAGAAGTGAGGGCTAGCCCTCCTTGGCTGAACAGAATGTAAAATGACACCAGGCCCACAGGAGGAAAAGACCATGGGAAGAGAGATGGCCGAAGATTTCTACTCTGAAAAACAAAAGGAAGGCAGCAGCTTAATAGATCTTTTACTATAATGATGGATACTTGGGAGCTCAGGAGACACACAAAATATCTATCCAGAAAGGTCACAGCAGAGCAATGAAGCAATTGGTGAAGATAATACAATGAGTCAGAAGCAGAACTGGATACAGAATTTGCTTTTTCTCAGACCAGTGTGCGTTAGACTACACTGTTTCTCTGCAAAGCTGTATATTATAATACATAGGCACAGACCTTTCCTACCCATTAAAAGAAGTGCATTACTTATTCAGAGATACATTTGCCTTTTCTAATAGTGACATTGTTACACTAATGCTTACTTTGCCATTACCAATTTATAAAACTTTGTTTGCTTCTTCATTGGTGTACTGTGCATTTCTGATAAATATGCTGAGAGATTCTTGCTGTGTAACTTTGCAGAGCAAATTCCAGGTCACACTGTCTAAGCCTGTGAATGTTCTTCGAACAGTGTTCAGTCAGGATGGAATTTTCCATTGCATGTCACTGAACTGAGTCTAGATCAATTTGCTGTATCAACTCTACTATGCTATTGCGCTTCCCACATGACATTCTCATAAGCAAATAGGGAAATGTGGACTAGATTAATTTATTATAAGGTAGGTGCATAACTGGTTGAAACACCATACTCAAAGAGTAGTTATCAATGGTTCACTATCAAACTGGGAGGGTGTATTTAGTGGGATCCTGCAGTGGTAAGTCATGGGTCCAGGACTATTCAATATTTTCATTAATGCCTTGGATAATGGAGTAAAGAGTATGCTTATAAAAATCTACAGGGGACACATGCGGGGAGGGCTGCAAGCACTTTGAAGGAGAGGATTAGAATTCAAAATGACCGTGACAAATTAGAGAATTGGTCTGAATTCAACAAGATGAAATTCAATAAAGACAAGTGCAAAGTACTTCACTTAGGAAGAAAAAAATCAAATGCACAGCTTTTCTTGAAACTGCTCCTGCAGGACACCAGGAGACACTATGGCACTAGGCACAGGAACTTAGGAGAGGAAAACTGTCTCTCCTGTGCTCTCAAAGTTTTCCCTGCTGATACACAGGCAGTATCGAGAAGGAGGAAGCTGCCTGACTCCAATGCTGAGGGGTGAGGAATGGTGCAGGAGGGGTTGCAGGAGCCAGAGGATAGGGACGAGACGAGGAGGCATAGGAGGAAAGGATATGGTGAGGGATGACGGATAGGAACATGGAAAAAAAGAGAGGGCTGTGAAGGTATATAGGTACAGAGTGGGCAGGGAGCAGAAGGCAAGGAAGAGACAGGGGGTGGGCAGGAGCCAGGGGACAAAGAGGTGTGGGATAGGAAGGCAAGAGCTGGGTGTGGGAGGTTGGACAGAAGCCAAGCGGGTTGGACAGGAGCAGGAGGGGAGAGAGAAATGAGGATAGAGAAAGACAGGGGCATGCAGCCAGGATATTTGTGGGTGGAGGGTGGATAGGAGTACATGGGGAGGACACAGGAGCTGGGGTATGGTGGGTAGGAGCAAAGGACAAGGGAGACAGGCTGTACTGTGGACTCAGGTGCAGAAGGTTCTATAACCACCAAGGAACACTCCCCCTTCCAGAACCTGGAATTGAACCCAGGAGTCCTGTGTTTCTACATTTCTGTGCTATTAGTTAATATCTGTGAGATTCACGAGCAAAGCGTATATTTTATCTTCCACTAGTAGCTAGTCCACATAGAATATAACAGCCTACTACTGCTATCAGTTATCCCATTAGCTGAAGTGGTAGAGATCTGTGATATGGACCTAAATGTCTAAACCCCATTTCTGACCCAAACTGGGGGTCACTATGCATAGGCGCTGGCTTCCTCCAAGCCCTGTGGGTGCTCAACCCCCAGCTCCGCCCCAGGCCCTGCCCCCACCCGCCTTCTTCCCTCAAGCCTCCACCCCAGGCCCCGCCCCCAACCCCACTTCTTCCCACCCAGTTCCTCCCCCTCACACCCTCCATCCCTGCTCCTCTCCCTGCCCCCACCCCCCCCAGTTTCCTGCACACCGCGGAACAACTGATTGCGGTGGGCAGGAGGGTTGGAGTCCTGCAGCACCCACAGAGTCGGTGCCTATGTCACTATGGCTTCAAGAGGGAATTTCTGATTTTTCAATTTGATTGAGGTTTTGTTTATTTTAATAAGAATTTACATCAAAAAAAAATACATGAAAAGAACATTAAGGCAGCAAAATGAAGCACTTAAAAGTTAGAAAATGCCAAAAGGATGCCTGCACAACATTGATTCTACCTCCTGTGCATGTGCATTATGATATAGTTTTGAAACACATAGTCACATACTAATTTTTCCATAGGACTCCTGCCTCATTCAGTTCACGGGACGAACCATGCTCTAGGGATGAATGAGGACTATGTAGTGGAGGAAGCTTTTGTATGGAGGCCCCTGTCTCATTTGTTCCAGAAGTTGGAAGGCATGTAATAAATGAAACAGGGGACTGCAGGAAGAAAAAGTATGGTCTCGTGATTAAGGCAGTTGAATACTGCCATGGAGAACTGCATTCATTCCTTCTCCTGTTACAGAGTTCCTACATGATGCTGGGCTACAGTCACTGAAACCAAACTTTTTCACATTGATTATGTGTTCCTCATGTTCTATGTGCCCAACTTGAGACCGTAGGACCTGATCTGCTGAAGTGCTAAGCGCACTCATTTACAACTTAAGTCAATGTGAGCTGTGCTATGAACATGTAAAGTGCAATGCTAAATACTCTGAAAAAAATCAGTCCCTAGGTGTCTCAAAGTGGACACCCAAAAATTAGGACTTTTGCACTTAATCTCTCTGTGCGTCAGCTCCCCATGCATAAAATGGGAGGAAATAATACCATCTCACTTCTCAAGGGTGCTGTGAAGATAATTCTTTACAAATGTTAACACTCTAAAGATACTATACAGTCCAAAAGAAAATTAATAATTTTGCAATAAGAGAAGGTTTGAATAACGTGCATTAAATAAAGCATAGCACACACTAAACAACAACAAAAGAATGGTAACTGAAAATATTTCCAATAACTATCTTCCTACAGCTCTTAATATTGGCTTTGCATTCAACTGAAATGATCACCACCACCATCAGGCTAAAAAGTAGAGCTCTGTGTTTGTGGACTATTTCTAATAAACTCTGATCTAACTTTGACATAAAAAGCGAAGGCATGAATATATTGTAAACCCATGCTAATGACACTGTACTGTAGGTATGGTTAAAAAAATTCACTGGCATTATAAGTCTATTTTTCAGGTGCTTACTCCTTTCTTGAAAAAAGGTTTCAGATGAAATCTTTCAGGCTTTTCCCTCAGCTGAGCATTTAGTTGAGCAATACTTAATAAACAACATAGTAATTAAATTATTATACAAAAGTGTTGAGAAAAAACCAACAGATTACCCTACCCTGTATACATAATTAAAACTTAACTCCCAGTCTCCTCAGTATTGCAACTGGTGTTGGCTGGGTTGGAAAGTCACAAGTGCACATCTGATAATGAGGGAGCAGACTATGGTTTAGAAATGTTTTCTTTGGCAGGTTTCTATATAAGTCACACACAGAGAGTTGAAGAATTATAAATGAACGCTCAAAAACATTATAATGTTTTTGCATAAAATTATCTTCTCAACTTCTAAAAATCACTACATATAAATGCATTTATTAATTTTTTTTTGCATCATAGTATACACTACTACGTGTAGCCAAGCCCCCGACTCATATGTAATCTATAATTGTATAAAAATACCTATGCTGAAAGAATGATAAGACCTTAATCTTGCAAAGATTTACAAACATACTCAACTTTATTCACAAGTAATTTTTCCATATTCTCTCCTTTGCTCTGGCTCTCGTTTTGTTTTGCTGTTAAGATTTCATGGGAGGCTCAAGTACTGTGTGTCTCCTTAAAACACAAGTGTTTTTACTATGGAAACAATTCAAAACCACTGAAAGCAAATGGAGTTTATCCATTAACTTCAATGAGGGCAGGATCAGGACCTAAATTTGGGGATTCCAGATTAAAACAGCCAATACAAAAAAAAAATTTTAAACACACATGCATTTTCAAAAAAATTATAATGTACTAGTAGCTTTTAGTTCAAGTTCTACATTGTTTTAACTCTCTCAGTTATTCTGACACAAAGACTAAGGCCTTGTCTATACATACAAATTGTACCATTTTAATATTACCAGTATAGTTAAGGTGGAACAAAACCTCTAGCGTGAAGACAATTATCTGGCATAAATATGCTTATGTCCAAACAGAAATAGTTATGCTGATACAAAATCTGTGTGTAGATCAGGCCTAACATCAATATTATATTACACACTGGATACTTATCATGCAAAATAATTAAGTATTTCTAACTGGCCAAAGCTGAAAGCAGCAAACACTTAAGGTTTTTACAGTACTAGGAACTTGATATATAAAAGTACTGCAATTTCTATCTTCATTTGGCAGATATCTAGTTTGCTACCTGAAAGGATGTTTTCAAATATTTAGAAACCTGAAAATAGTAGTTTTTCAATAATAATTCTGTTCTCTATTTAGCAAACATTGTTTTGCTTTATTTTTAGTGCTACTGCAGCCAACATGGCAAGCAATTTTTAGTTCCATTTATGCGCCAGCATAATCTTTCATATTAGCTGTGCAGGAGGAGCAGGAGGGATTTCAAACTCTTTTGGTGTATCAGGATAAAAACTTGGCATATGTTTTATTTTTCTATTAAATTTAATTTGTGTGTGATTATATTGCTGTAGAAAAGATGTCAGATCAGCAGTCCTGGAAACTATGGAACAAGCAGAATAAGCAGCATTAGTTACACTACCCCAGCAACATGCTTACTCCCTGATCTGAAGTTGCCATCACTGGGAATATGAGGGTAGGTGAGTTTTTACGGTTCTGTCAATCACTGGCCTTCGGCTGAGGCTGTTGCTGAGGGCACCAATTAGTTCGAACAGGTATTTTTATTTATGATCCCTCTTACCCATTATTAAATAAATTCTGAATCTTGCCAAATTTGTTTCCCAGAGGCCACTGCAGCTTTTAGTCATTCTTGTTTTAAAAGGTTTATTTGAACTGGCAAGTTAGAAATGAAAGACTCCATATCCTACTATTAAATGCCCTTTTAATCATTCCTCTTGATTTGGTTTAATACACACCGGCAGTGCTCTTTTAAAAAAAAACATTAAAGAGAAATAGAATGTCACAATTGTCAGAATGTACTGTGCTGAGAACACCGGATAGATCATAACTCAAAATGGAATGCCACACTGTTATACATGACCTCTTCAGTTTCCTACCTACTATATACAACGACAGTTTTATTTATTTGCAGCAAAACTCACTAGGGAAGCCACATAATTAGGGGGTCTGTGAACATCTCAGTTTTTCCTGCAAATTACAACCCAAATAGTATAAATTTATTATGGTTTAAGAAAATTTAAAACTATGGTTCCCCAGGTAATTGCAACTTAAATCCAAGTTCTCTCTTGGCACTATAAATCTATTTCAAAATATTAGCAGATAAAATATGACTTCCACTGTAGTTTTTTTTATCTATAGTAGAGTTTATATGCGGTCACCATATGTTTTTACATGTGTACAAAGAAGTATGATTATCCAGCTATTCTACAGTCATATTAAAGGTTTGCCCTACAAGAAACGCATGTTGTAGGGCAACTCCTGCATTAGGCGCGATCCTGCGGCAGACTATTTCACAACGGATACACCTGCCTCAGTTTCCCCTTCAGTAATCCCACGACAGGTAATCTTTCTTAAATAATACCCTTTCTTGAGGCCACTTATAACTAGTTCAAATAATCCCCAACAAAAGTCCCAAACTAGCCAATTTCTTACACTCAGCATATATAGTGCTTAAAACCCCATTCTTCCTCTCGGCTGGGAGTCCCATACTCCAGTGTCTTCCACCTAGGCACTTCATTGCTCCTCTCATGTCCTTTTACCAGGACAACCACCCCAGCCCTTCCAGCTAGAGTGCAACCATGCTCATCCCAATGGGAACCCATCCCTAGCCTCTCTGCTGGGAGTCTTTCAACTCTCTGGCTCCAGCTCTGGGCTTGAGGAGAAGTCAGAGGGTAAGCCCCTCTGCTGCTTCCCTGCCTTTGGCTTGCTCCAGCTCTTGGCTTTGGCTCTCCAGAGCCAAATGTTAAGGTCCCACAGAGGAAACAGCTCCCAGACCAGAGAAGGATGGAGATGAAGAAGCCCTTTTAAGAATCTTGCTACCATGCCATTGGAGAAGACTGATCTTCCCTGAATGAGAGAGGATGAAATGCTGATATTAACTGCCAGATGCACTCTCAATAAGCTACGTGCAAGGTCTGATGACTGAAGGTGCAGCAAGTACTCCAAGATGTCCTGGATAGAAACCTGCATAGGTTGAATTCCACAGGCCAATGGCCATATCAAAAACTGCTTCTATTTCACCAAATAAGCCATTCTGGTAGAAGGCTTTCTACTGTTGAGTAGTACCTTCTGAACAGCCGCTGAACACTGCTCTTTCTCCTCATTCAACCATGAAACAGCTACGCCATGAGAGGAAGGAGCAAGGGAGGCTGAATTGACAGTGTGAAGGTCAGAGAACCAGCACTGCCTCAGCTATACTGGGGCAATGAGAACAAGCTTGGCCCAATCCGCCTTCAGCTTGAGAATGACTTGTGGGATGACTGAGATCAGAAGAAAAGCATACAGGAGAGCCGACTGCCAGCTGAGGTGAAAAGTGTCAGTTAGGGAGCCCAGACTGAGGCCCCCTCGAAAGCAGAACAGACATTTCCTGTTGTCCCTCATAGCAAACAGGTCTATCATCAAAATGCCCCAAGCTATGAAGATGACCTGGAGGACACTTGGCCTCAGGGATCACTTGTGACTCAGACAAACATTCCTACTGAGATGGTCTGAAAGATGATTCTGGACCCCGGGCAAGTGGTTGGGTATCAGAGTGATACTCTCCTCGATGCAGAACTGCCACAACCTGATTGCCGCGGACATGTGGTTCAAGAGCCCCAGGCACATCTGAACTGTCCTGGAAGCCGAGACTGAAGACTGAGGCAAAGGTGGCGAATTGCCTTAAAATGGTCAGTAGGCAAAAAGCTTTTGAACTCAGTGTCTTTTAGGGCCCCAATGAACTTGATTTTCTGAGTGTGAACCAAAGTTCACTTCCCAATACTTAGGATGAGACCCAGACAGTCAAGCAAAAAAAGCCAGGAAAAGTGGACCTGCTTGAGGAATAGTAACTTGTGAGAGGGGGCCCTGAAGAGGGACTGAAAGGAACTGTATGGCATAGCCCAATCTGACGGTGCTTAGGACCCAGCTGTCTGTGGTGATCAAGCCCCAAGCATTATGAAAGTGAGCCAACATACCCCCAAACAGAGGGGACAGGGGGAAAAGGGTGCAATGACTAGATCACTGTTCTGGAGTCAAAATGGATGCTTGGGGGGGCACCTGGGGAAGGCATGTCTATTGGCCAAACGCCAGACTTGAATGCCTCCTCCTCTGGGAGCTATGCCCCTTTCTGGGATAGTCCTGTTATCTCAGGGGAGGGAAAGCTGCCCAAATGTGCACTGCAGACAATACTGCTGTTGACCACCATAGTGGCGGTCTCTGCACTGCCAATGTGTACACCCTCAAGGGCCATAAGATAGTCCTACTGTCCTTGAAGGAGTGAAGAGTTCATCCATCTTGTCAAAAAAAAAAAAAAAAAAAGCACGCAGCCATTAAAGTGCAAATCCTCTATAGCCCGCTGAACATCAGGAGCAATGGCCAAATTCTGCAGCCAGGCCACCCTTCTCATGGTCAATATCGAGGCCATTACTCTGGCCCAAGTATCCCTGGCGTCCAGTGCGGACTGCAACTAAGTCTTAGCCACCCAGCAGCTTTTGGTAATAAATGTCCAACATACTTCCCTGGAAGCTTCGGTCAGCTGGTCTGCAAACTTAAGACATAGCCAGCCAATTCACAAAGTCACATTTTGACAGCAATGCCTACTGGTTAGCAATCCACATCTGCAAGGAAGAAAAGGTGTAAATCTTCCTATCCATCAGGTTCATCTGTTTAACGTGTTTAACCTTAGAAGTTGACTTAAATCTGCCCTGCCAGGCTCTATCATTCACTGTGTTTACGACCAGGGAATTTGGTGCAGGGTGGGTATAAAAACCCTCAAATCCCTGCACTGAGACAAAGCAGCATTTCTCCAAGCACTTTGCAGTAAGTAGTACTGAAGCCGGCATGCTCCAGAGAACCCTAGCAGGCTCTAGGAGCGCATCGTTAATAGGGAGAGCAACTCCCTCAGAGGAACTGCAGTCAATGGTACAGGTCTCTGACCTCCCTGTGTGGTACTGGAGAGTGGTTAATGGGACTTACTCCATCCCACGCACCAACATTCACACCATGGTAGCATGCGCTCCTTCTGCAGGAGACAGATGAGTCCCCATGCGAACTCGAGAGGCCTCGATCAGTCTTATACAACCTTTTTGTCTGTGCACTCAACGGGGAGCGACTCCTCTGTCTCTTCAGAGAGGCGCTGGATCCAGAACATGAAATGATAACATTCTTGGAACCCAAGGGCAACCTCCGATCTGATTTAAACCTCGGTGCCGAAGCAGGCTGCATGGCGTGTCCAAGTAGGCTGTTTTAGACAAAAGACCCCTCATCACCCGAGTCCATTTCACGAACGATTTGCAAATCAAACACCATTCGTGTGGCTCAGCCTAAGCACAGAAAGCACTACGTGTGGGAATCAATTGCCGGGGATCGCTCCCCTACATAATGGACAATGTTAAATCCTGGTGAGGATATCACCAGGGGAATACTTAAATAAAAGTTAATTAACGCTAAATCTAATTAACACTATACTAAGAGTACTAATTAATTCTAGGGTACAATATTAATTACGGGGGAGAGATAGCTCATTGGTTTGAGCATTGGCCTGCTAAACCCAGGGTTGTGAGTTCAATCCTTGAGGGGGCCATTTAGGGAACTGGGGTAAAAATCTGTCTGGGGATTGGTCCTGCTTTGAGCAGGGGGTTGGACTAGATGACCTCCTGAGGTCCCTTCCAACCCTAATATTCTATGATTCTAAATACAACTAGAAAAAAAGTCACTAAGGAATATAGAGATTGTGAGGTTAAGAACCACACAGAGCTCCAACTCCAGCCACGGGAGATAAGAAGGAACTGAGGGATGGGGTCAAGGCAGTGCTGCCTCATTTAGCACAAGTGTGGCCTCCTACGGATACTGATAGGCAAAATTCTCTGGCTCTAGTGCACTGGGCGCACACATACACCTAAGTGGAATACAAGGCTGGATCTACTCAAAGAAGAGAATCTTAGTCAAATATATTTAATACAAAGATAACTTTAAAAAAAGGAACCCTAACTTGGATAAACAAAATAACATTTCACAGTACATTTTCTCTAGCAAATATTTTACATATTTGTTCAAAGAGCAAAATAAAACATTATAAAATTAACTTGAATTTGAAACATTTTCACAGCTTTCTAGGACACACAAAGCTTGTTTACACAGTGAGTTACTGTGCAGCAACACAGCATGTGAATCTACAGTACACAAGCTTGTGTGCACTAGTTCACCGTGAGGAGACTACTACAGTGGAGTGAAAGTCCTGGAAAGAGGGGGAGGGAATGTTTGTGGTGGGGTTTTTGTCATACCTCAAAACACACAGATTCCATGAACATTAAAAAAAAAAAAATCAAACTATAAAACACACAAACAAAAGTCATCAACCAATTTCAAATGTTCCTAACTTTAAATTTACTGAACACGAGCTTCTTTCAAACTTGGCTTTATCCTTGAATCTACCATAAATTAGTTCAGTCATCCAAGTGCAAAATTTCAGATTCAAACTTATGGGGAAACTTTTCTTCTTCCACATTTACATAACTCAAGCACAGATGAGCTGGGGTTGTTCAAACTTTCAAAAAACAAAATCATCCCTTTGCTGAGATAAAACATGGAAAAATTCAGCTCCAAAAGAATTTATTTGAGGTCATAACCAACTGAAAAAGCAGAATTAGAATGGAAGCTGGAATTCAATTTTTAACTATGTGAGCTAATCAAGCACAATATAGTCATATAAAGCACTAATATACAGTTTCAGATTTTCAAAACACACACATAAACCTTTGTTTCCTCACCTGTAAAATGTGCACACTGTTTACTAGTTCACTTAGGTAGTATTGAGGTTAAAGGACCTGATCCTGCACCACTGAATTCAATTGGAATTTTGCTATCAACCTCAATAGGCACAGGTTCAAACCCTATGGGCAAGTCAGAGGTGCAGTCAGGATCAGAAATCAAGTTCCTAACATAGCTGGTTCTTTTTGACCAAAAATGGCTTTTTAATTAAATGGAAATTTTCAGTAGGAAATTTCTGTTTTGTTCAATTTTTATGGGAATGGTAGGGTCACCACTTTTGATTGTCATCAGTTTCTGAGAAAACATGAAAAGCTCCATGAAAATTTTTAATGAAAATGAGAAAAGGTTTGTTTCCTATGATTTTTTTAAACTGAAAATACATTTTTTCAACCAATTTCTTCTATATTGTAACTTCTAGTTCGTAATAACCATATTCCATCTACTCGACCATTCTACCTTTCAAAAAGTACAACCATTACTAGTGACAGACACTACATATATTAGACGTTCACTTTTAAAGCTTAACTCTACTTTTTCTTGTGACTATAATCAGTATTAACATTATCCTGTCTGAACAGTCACTTCCACAGGAGGGCAAGCTAGGAAGGAAACATGAGAGTCAACTCACCTCCACTTCATCTCCTTCTCCTATTTCTTTCTTGATATCAGGTGGAGGTGGTAATCTGACTTCATTAAAAGGAACCTGTCGCTCTGGTTGCCAACTGAAAGTTGAATAGATATTTCATTGATTATTTCAAGAACTAATCCTGGTCTGGCAAGCCTTAAAAATATTCACTGACACAATTCATTCTTAAAATATGTTCACTGTTTAAAATTCAGTTCTTATTATTAATTTATAATTTGTATTGTGGCAGTGCCTACAAGCCCTCACCGTGAACCAGGATTCCATTGTGGTAGGCAGTGTAGAAACACAGAACAAAAAGATTGTTCCTGCTACAAAGAGTTTATAATCAACGAAAGTTAAGTTTCTAAGAATTTTAGAAATAAAATTATTATTTGAATTGACAATCAACTTGGAAAAAATAGTTCTCTCTGAAACTTTTATATGTAACTATAGTAAATACAACACAGAAGGAGTTAGAGAAAAATATTTCTTCAATATTTTTTCTGTTTACTTTTGTGCATTTTATATTACTTTGCATATAATCCGTCTCACTCTTCCCACGTGTAGTCGTCAGTTTCTCCCTTGCTGAAAAAATTCTTACAAACATCAGAGGAACAGAAAAAGCCTTATGATTTTTTTAAATTCAGGATATAATATTTAAAAGGCTGTTACATCAAAAGCTGAATTTTTTAAATTAATCAATTAAAAAACCCTCAAGTTGAAATTATCCCTCTAAATTTCCTCCATAAATATCAAGTGAACTAAGTAAAAACTATTTTATAATGTACTTTACCCAAACAGGTTTTTCACTGTTCGTGCTATACAGGCCTTTATACGTATTTAAATATATCCAGCTAGTTGGGCATGAGGTCCTTGCACACCCCAAACTTCCATTGATTTCAGTGGGTGTTTTGCTAGATCTGACTCTTAATAGCACATTATTAGATTCCTACATACCAATTTCTCCTCTTCTTAAAAAAATGATTGGCAAGCAAAGATTCAATTTAGGATATGTCCACATTATTTTAAGAATTATGCTGGTCAAGGAACTGCTTCAGTACCAGTTGTTGCTAGGTGTCTAGAATGGTATCCCTGACCAGTACGGTTAATGATCTTCCTCCGATAAAGAGTGGTTACTTACCTTACAGTCACTGTGATTCTTCAAGGCGTTTATCCACATAGATCCCACTTCAAGTGCACATGCAACTCATATGCGTTGGATCAGAATCTCTGAATAAGTCTCTCTGGGGGGGGTCTCCTATGCCCTGTATGTCCCTGTAGTTCCCCAACCCCCCACCTAAGGGCATAAAGGGAGGAGTGGCCACAACCATCCCTCAGTTCCCTCGTTAAATGAGAATACCAGCTAATAAAGACTCCAAAAAAGTAATGTTAAAGGAAAGTCTGTGCGGATCCACATGGACAAAACATTTGAAAGAACCACAGTTACTGTAAGATACCATTCTTTCTTCTTTGAGTATTTGTTCATGTGGATCTCCATTTCAGCACCCAAGACTCACTAGCAAGCAGTGCCCATCTGGAAGGTGGGTGTTACAGTAATAAATAAATAAATCAGCCTGCTCCAGCTTTGCCTCTAATCTGGAGGCCAGGTCCATAGCATAATGTTTTAACAAAAATCAGGGGATTACTTCAGGTGGCCGTTTATTTCAGATAAAGAGATATTTTTGAAATACGGGGTAGTAGCCTATTTTTGGTAGCACAGAATAGCAGATTGAGCCTTGATGTTAGGAGGAAGGGGCATGTCTGCCAGCTGGTAATAGAAATACACTGTGTAATCCATCTAGATAGTCTCCGTGCCGAGATGGCTTGTCCCTACATTGCTTAATGCAATCAAGAGGCACAGAGATAATCTAAAAATGGTATCACTCTATCCAGATAAACATACTACGGCCTCAGTAATATCCAGAATGTGAAGCTTCTTCTCCCTCAGAGTGGTGAGAGTTTTGGAAAGGAAAACAGGAAAACTGACTGATTTATTTAGGTCAGTTGTTCTCAACCCGCAGCCCTCTTGCGGCCCAATCAGCACACAGCTGCGGCCCATGTGACATCCTCAGGGTGATACAGGTAGTATATATGTAACCCCTTTGGGGTTTAGAGAGCATGGCCCCTTTAAATCTTTTTCCTAGGGGGGAGAGGGAGAGTGAGGAAAAAAGGAGGGAAACTCCAGGGGGTGACTCTGAAGCTGGGAGGGAGAGAGGGGGCAGCCCGCAGAGGCCCTTGCAAAGTGAAGCAGCAGAGAACCTGCCTGAAGCCTGGGAAGGACAGGGCAGCCAATCGGGGACACCCCAGGACAGGAGCCAGGAGGAGCACTGTGCCAGAGAGGAATCGCTCGAGAAGGACAGGCCGGAGCTGGACCCAGTATCACGGCTGCCCAGAGCTCCATGGGGCTGTGAGTACTGGGGCTTGTGACTCCGCATTGGGAACAAGGAGGGAGGCTGTTAGCTAGTTAAGTGGGGAGGTGGTCACTCTGTGTGGCTTTGCAGAGAGCAGAAGGCGGCACTGGAGGGGTTTGTTGGGGGAAAGTTCACTGGCGCCGAAGACGACCAGGAGCACCCAAGACTCACCACTGGACTGGAACTTTGCCCAGGACTCCTGAACTCTGTGTGCAGACACATTGCTCAGTGTCTGCCCTTTCAGACTGTGCTACCACGGGGCCTGTGGGGCCTTGGTTTGAATGCAACTCTGTTTTACTGCTCCTCCTATATTTCCCTTTGTTGTTTTTCTCCTCTCATCCCTCTGTAAATAAATATCTCCCTTTCTTATATCCACTGGAGAGAGAGAGAGAGAGAGAGAGAGAGAGAGAGAGTGTGTGTGTTTTCTTTCACTCTGGGGGGGTTGGAACAGGTGCCCCTGGGGTGGAAGGGATTTTTCCTGCTGCATTCCTGCACACGCCTTCTCTTGGCCAGAGCTGCCTGCAGAGCAGACTCCATCTTGGCCACAAGGGCGCTAAATTTATATATACTGTGTGGATGCGGCTCACATAACACAGAGAGTTGCATATGCGGCCCACAATGGTAAATAGGTTGAGAACCATTGGTTTATGTGAAACAGAAACAATTTTGGTAATAAATTTAGGTTTAGGCTTCCACATTCTTATTTCTGTGGAATATGATGTAGGGAGGGTTGGTCATAATCTCACTCAATCTTCTTGCTAACATAATAGCCACCAGAAAACTGTCTTGAGAGTAAGGTGGTAAAGAGAGCAATCAGAAAGCAGCTGGGAGGTGGCGGGCTGTCCTCCATAATGTTGTTAAGGACATTTATATTCCAGGAAGGGGCGGGATCCCTAACTAGTGAGTAAGTATGGATCAACCTGTTAAGAACTTCAGAACAGCAAGGTGAAGGAATACGGAGATTGACTGAACTGGAGAGTGATCTGCTGAAAATGCTGTATAGAGAACCTTGATTGAACTGACAGAATCATGAGAACTTTAAATGCAGGATGTAGTCAAGAATCTTGGGAATGGGAACCTTCAGAGCATGCAGATTGTTACAAGTTGCCATATCAAGAATCTCTTCCATTTGGAAGAATAGATTTTCCTTGGGAAGACTTTCAGCTCTACTGAAAGATCTGTTGACCTGCATTGAATGGTATCTATCAGTGGTGCTTAACCAGCCAACATCCAGGATATTAGGTGTAATGACTTCAGGTCTGGGTGGAGAACCTGACCCTGATTAAGTGATATTATGTCTGGCAGTGTAATTAGAGGTTGAGGTGACATTTGAAGGAGATCTACCAGCCAGAACTGTCTAAGCCAATCAGTTTTACCTGCACTGCCTTTTGTCCAATTTTACTTATTATCTTGGGTATCAGAGGAATCAGCAGAGATGTATATATAACAAGACTTGTTTTCAAGATGTGAGAAAAGCATCCTGTATAGATCCGTGACTCATACCCACTCTGGCACAGAATTTTGGGCATTGTGTGTTCTCTCTGTTGGGTATTCCCATCCTGGACTTTTTTGCCAACTAGTGAAATATCGGAGAAAGGACAGATGTTCTGAGGTACCACTCATGACTGGTTATTGATTACTGGCTAAGAAGATTCACTAGGGTATTGCTGACACCTGGTAGGTGAAGGGATATCAGGATTATCCCATGTGTCTGGCATCAGTTACAAAGCCTGGTGGTATCTAGGCACAGGTGCGATGAGTGAGCACCTACTACTTTACATAGTGCATTGCAGACACGTTGTCCATGAGAATCCGTATGGCAGAACTTTTCAAGGCTGTTAAGAATGGCCTGCAAAAGCCTGACTGCCCAGAGCTCCAACACATTTACATGCTCTGGACACCAAACTCCCTGTATTTGAAGGTCATCTAAGTGTGTGCCCTATCCTGCTCCTGAAGCATCCGTGATCACTGTCTTTTTGAAGAAGGGATGGAAAAGGGTATAACTCTGCAAGCATACCAACTTAGTGATGCCACAATATGAGATGGAATAGTTATCAATGTCCATATAATGTCAAAACGGACAACATACTGATTTTCGCCAGCCTTGTAATGGCACAAGGTGAAGTCTGGCTACAGGGGTCACCAAAAGTGTATTCTGACATGTGCCCATGAGTTTTACACAAGTCATGACCATGATCGATTGGTTTGCTTTGATACTAGGGAGTACTATCACGATGAAGTGAAATCCCTCCTCGGGGAGGTGTGCTCTTACCAATTTTGAGTCTATTAAAACCCTTATGAATTCTATCAATTGAGAACAGCTGAGGCATGACTTCTTGTAATTTATCATCACCAGGCCTAAATCTCTGAGTAGGTCAAGGATATGAGATGGAACTGCGAACACTTCTTGATGAGACCTGCCTTTGATCAGCCAACCATCCAGGTACATACAGATGTGAATGCCCTGTCTCCTCAGATGTGCAGCTGCCACTGCAAGGCACTTTGTGAAAACTCTCAATCCTGTGGAGGGGCCAAAATGATAGAACTCTGTATTGCTAGTGATTAGGTCCCTCTAGAGCATCATAGGTACTTCCTGTGGACTGGATGGACTGCAATATGGAAGTATGTGTCTAGAAAGTCAAGTGCCAGAGCTTGCAAGGAAGGGATGATGGAGGCTAGCATTACCATCCTGAATCTGAGATGGCTTATGTATTTGTTCAGCCTTCTCAATTCAAGCAGAGGACAAAGACCCCATTTTTTATTCAGAATAAAGAAATATCAGGAGTAGAAACCTCTCCCTCCAAATTCCACAAGCACCTTCTCTATTACTCCTAGATGAACCAAAGAGGTCTCCTCAACCTTCAGATGTTTCTCGTGAGAATAGTCCCTGAAGAGGGACAAGAAAGGAGGGTGTGAAAGGACAATGACTGGAATCGGATAGAGTACCCTCTGGAGATAATCTCTATTACTCATCTGTTGGTGGTTATTCCAGTCCAAGCCGGATAAGATAGGGAAAGACAACTGCACAGTTTCAGGGAAACTGCACCTGTATCCTCCCTCTGTGGTCCACTCCCAAAGTGGCCACTTATGTCTCCAGAAACCACCAGTCTCTGGGTATGGACCCTGATCACATTCCCTTCTGACCAGGGGGGGTTTAAGGCTGCACAACTCCCTGCCATACACTGTGATATCCCCAGCAAGCCAGCCTGGCTAAAGGTCTGTGCCTATGTTTTGTGTTGTTTCCAATGTTTATGAAGAGTGTATTGCCAGCAGTTACAAGTTACTATGCACTTCTTTCTGAGCAAGCACCTTTATTCTTAAGGGGAAAGCATTACAAAGAAAATGTGTACGAAATGTACAAAAGTTTCCTACACACATGCTAAAAGCTTATGAGAGGTCACCCGTCAGTCCTATCAAGCCCTAGTAGATCAAAGTCCTTCAGAAAATCCTGTCCATTTGCTGGATCAGACAGAAGGCCCTGAGTCAGTTTAAATGCAGCCTTTTTAAGCCAAAAGCCCTATCTTTGTTTTCATAGTCTCTGGAAACCGTTTGAACCAGAATATGCAAACCACTCCGGGAGAGGAGTTGTAGTTCTAGAGTTGTTTAGTTTCACTGAGTCACCTTAATAACCCTCCACTGTTTTAATTCCTGAAGGAGCTGTGGTGACCTCATGGAGTAGAACTCAATCATTCATACAATCCCTGGTCCACCGAGATACATAAACTTAATACAATATGCAACGAAGAGTCCTGTGGCACCTTATAGACTAACAGATGTATTGGAGCATAAGCTTTCGTGGGTGAATACCCACTTCGTCAGACGCTCCAATACACCTGTTAGTCTATAAGGTGCCACAGGACTTTTTGTTGCTTTTTACAGATCCAGACTAACACGGCTATCCCTCTGATACTTAATACAATATGTTCCTCCTAAAGATACTGCATGCGGTTGCAACATCTGTAACAACGACATCCAAAGATAGGACTTATGGACAGCTCCAGTCTGATCTGGTTATGCCTTTCGACCTTTATATCAAACCACTGTCTAGATGACTATGCAGGAGGGTTCACGCCTATAGAAGGTGGTGGTCTGTGGGAGAAATTAGGTTTCTTCCTTGGAAGATAAGCTTTGTATCAGTGTTGGGAAAAGGAATGGGATTGGTATTTTTAGGAATTCAGCCTCGAGGCTGGGTTATAGATTCCCAAGCATCTTAACATAGCCCTGGAATATTTTAATAAATGCAATACCTCGTGAGTCTGATTGCTGAACAAGTCAGTGCCTGCGAAACACAAATCCTCAACCATATTCTGTACCTCCCTTGGCATACCTGAAGCTTGCAGCCAGGACGTCCTTTGCATTGTCACTGCAGTGGCCACTGATTGAGCTGCAGTATCAGAAATATCCATGGCTATCTGTAGAGCCATTTTCACTACTAGTTGTCCCTCAGCGATTACAGATTTTAACGCTTCCTTAGCATCTTGAGATAGCTTGTTGAGAAGAGAAGGTTACTCACCTTGTGCAGTAACTGAGGTTCTTCGAGATGTGTGTCCCTGTGGATGCTCCACTTCAGGTGTCGGTGCGTCCTGGTGCCATCGATCGGAGATTTATGGTAGCAGTGCCTGCGCGTGCTCAGTAGGTGTCTCACGGTGCCGGGTCTAGCACGTGCATGACCCAAGCCCTCAAGTTCCTTCTCTACCGCAGAGTCCTAGCAACGAACTCCAAAATAGAGGGAGGAGGGTGGGTAGTGGAGCACTCACAGGGGGACACATCTCGAAGAACCTCAGACACTGCACAAGGTGAGTAACCTTCTCTTCTTCGAGTGCTGCCCCTGTGGGTGTTCCACTTCAAGTGACTGTAGAGCAGTGCCCCTCAGAAGGCAGTAGGGACTTCGAGTTTATTTGAGTCGTAGAGGTAAGTACTGTTAGACCAACTATGGCTTCAGCCCTGGAGTCTTGAGTGATTGCATGGTGCTCAGCGAATGTGTGGACAGAGGCCCAAGTGGCCACCCTACAAATCTCTATCAGAACATTGTTGAGGAACACTATTGAGGTATTGTAGAATGTGCTCTGATGTGCATAGGAAGATGCGTGTTCCAAATACAATAGCACTGTTGAATGCTTATGGAGATCCATTTAGTCAATCTCTGAGTGGATATTGCGCAGCAAAAAGTCTAGGAGATTTCCAGAAAGGTTTGGTCCTTTCCAGAAAAACGCTAACGCCTGCCAGATGTACAATGTGTGCAAGACTGTCTCTGCTGGAGTCTCATGAGGCTTGGGATAGAACGTAGGAAGATGGATTGGTTGGTTCATATGAAAGGACGATGTTACCTTCAGTAGAAATTTTGGATGTGGGCATAGAGTGACCTTATCTTTGAAGAATATTGTGTAGGGAGGATCAGCCATAAGCGCCTCGATCTCACTCACTTGTCTGGTGGAAGTAATGGTGACCAGAAAGGCCACTTTCATGGATAAATGCAGCAGGGAACAGGTGGCTAAGGGTTCATATGGCAGTCTGGTGAGGCATTTCAACACCAGATTCAGGTCCCAGGCCGGGGTAGGTTGGCGAACTCCTGGGTACATGTTCTGGAGACTTGTGAGGAAGTGTTTAGTAATTGGGTGCGCCAAGATCAAGTTCCCATCAATCTCATGATGGAACGCAGTAACGGCCGCAAGAGGGACTTTGATTAAGCTTGTTGCTAAACCCGAGCATTTCAGCTCCAGTAGGTATTCCAACACTAATTGTAGCAGTGCTGTGGAGGCTGTTGAGTGTTTTTCTTGACACCAGGAGGAGAATCTCATCCATTTTTGAAGGTAAGTATTGTGTGTGGTCACTTTCCTGCTGTTTAGTAACACCTGTTTAACTTTTTCCGAGCAGGCTAGTTCGCCATGATGGAACCATGTAGGAGCCACGCTTGTAGGTGGAGTTTCTCCGGATTCATGTGAAAAGCGTGACCGTTGTTCTGAGACGGCATGTCCAGACAACCAGGGAGAGCTTGAGAGATGCATATCACCATGCGCATCAGGTAAGGTTGTACCATGCTTCTGTGGCCATGTCGGGACTATGAGGATAACCTTGGCCTTGTCTGTTCGTATCTTGCGTATTGCGTGATATCACTGGAATTGGTGGGAAAACGTACATGAGGTGTGCATCCCATGTGATGACAAAGGCATCCCCCAGTGACAGGGGTCCCATCCCCACTCTCGAGCAGAACATTGCGCATTTGCTGTTCGTTGGGGATGCAAACAAGTCAATGAGAGGAGTGCCCCACTGGCGGAAAATGGAGAGCAAAACTCTCCCATTCGTTTCCCATTCGCAGTCTTGAGAGAAGTACCTGCTTAGCATGTCCACCGTCACATTCTGACAGCTGGGAAGGTAGAAGGCCAAAATGTTTATTTTGTAGTGTATGCACCAGTTCCAGAGTTTCATGGCTTCGGTGCACAGTGAGTGAGATCGAGCGCCCCCTTGTTGATTGATGTAAAACGTGCAGGCAACATTGTCGGTCATGATGCGAATGGATTCGTCCTTTATGTGCAGTAGGAAGTGTCTGCAGGCACTGTGGACTAGGCAGAGTTCTAGTAGACTGATGTGTAACTGAGTCTCTGCAGGAGACCATTTGCCTTGAACTGTGCGCAGGTGCATATGAGCAAGGCATCATGATTAATACTGAAGGGGGCTCCTGTTGGAACAGGATGTCCAGGTATACATTTTCTGGTCTTGTCCACCAGTGTAGATAGTCCAGGACACTGGGTGGTATTGTAAGTCGTTTGTGCAGGCTGTGCTTGCTGGGTATGTATACCGAGCTCAGCCAGCCCTATACACAGGGCATATGTAATCTTGCATGTCGTACCACGAACGTTGTGGCTGCCATGTGTCCTAGCAGTTGCAGGGTAGTATGAGCCAGTATTTTGGGGCTGAATCTTATCTCTAAAATAAGGTTTGTCAGAGTTGTGAATCTGTTCAGGGGCAAGGATGCTTTGGCTTCTATGGTATCGAGATGTGCCCTGTTGGACAGAGACTAGAGTGGATTTTCGTTTGTTCATCTGTAGTCCTAGATCCCTGAATAGTGTGATCATCATCTGGACTGAGTCCAGTGCTTCTTGTTGAATTGGGCCTTTGAGAAGGCAATCGTCCAGATAAGGAAAAATCATTATTCCCTGTTTGCGCAGATGTGCCGCTAATACTCCTAGGGTTTCGGAGAAAACTCTTGGTGCGGTGGACAGGCCGAAAGTTAGTACTCTGTTCTGGAAGTGTTTGTGTTGTACCGTGAAACGCAGGAATTTCCTGTGAGCGGGATGTATAATAATATGAAAATAAGCATCTCGGAGGTCGAGGGCTAAAAACCAGTCCCCCTTTTGCAGTACAGGAAGTATCGTGCCCAGTGTCACCATTTTGAACTTTTGAGTGCGTACAAATTTGTTGAGTTTCCTGAGATTCGAGATAGGTCTCCATTCCCCATTTTTCTTCTGGCTAAAGGAGTAGAACCCTTCACCGTGTATTGCAAAGATACTCATTCCACAGCACCTAGTGGTACAAGATGATCAACTTCTTGTCCTACCAGATGCTAATGAGAAGGGTCCCTGAAGAGGGACAGGGAGAGAGGTAGGGTAGGTGGTCGGGAGGTAAAGGGAATGGTATATCCCAATCGTACAATCTCTAACTCCCATTGGTCCATTGTTATTGATGCCCAGATGTGGTAGAATGGGTGAAGACTGTGCCCAAAGCACGAAGACGGATCGGGTGAAAGCACTGCCTGGTGAGGGAGGGAGCACTGATAGACTGGGTCTTTGTGGACAGTCCTGTCCTGGAGTTCTGACTTGGATCTTCAGGATCTGAGGTGCTCTTCATTGATAGCTCTAGAAGATTTCAGACACATGCCCCTAGATTTTCTTATCCTTTTGGAAAACAATCACCAGACTGAGCAACAACCAAGTACAAGGCATGACAGACAGCAGCTGTGGCCATCTGTGAGGGGAATCTGATGGTCATAAGATGGGCAGAGCATAAAGCCTGATGGCTTTGGATCTGTCATTACAGGCAGTAGTGGAAAGAGGCACCAAACAGAATTCATAAAGAAATAGATTTTTGGAAATAAAATAACAAAAGGAAAGAGGAGAAAATTTTAGTAGGGAATCAATTCCTGACTGACCTAAGCTAAACTAAGGAAATTCTATGAGGAAGCGACAGACAGAAGAACATAAGAATGGCCATAGTGGGTCAGACCAATGGTCCATCTAGCCTAGTATCCTGTCTTCCGACATGGTCAATGCCAGATGCTTCAGAGGGAATGAAAAGAGCATGGTAATTATCAAGTGATCCATCCTGTTGTCCAGTCCCAGCATCTGGCAGTCAGAGGCTTAGGGACACCCAGAGCACAGGGTTGCATTCCTGACCATCGTAGCTAATACCCATTGATGGACCTATCCTCCCTGAACTTATCTAATTCTTTTTTGAACACTGTTGTACTTTGGGCCTTCACAACATCCCCAGCAATGAGTTCCACAGATTGACTGCGTATTGTTTGAAGAACTACTTCCTTATGTTGGTTTTAAACCTGTTGTTGATCAATAAAATGATAAGTGACCCCTGGTCCTTGTGTCATGCGAAGGGGATAACATCATTTCCTTATTCACTTTCTCCACATCAGTCATGATTTTATAAACTTCTATCATATCTTCCCCCGCCCCATCATCTCTTTTCCAAGCTGAACAGTCCCTGTATTTTTAGTCTCTCCTCATATCAGAGAACTATTCACAATGACTCCGAGATCTCTTTCTTGACTGGTAACAGCTAATTCACACGCCATCATTTTGAATGTGTACTTGGGATTATGTTTTCCAGTGTGCATTACTTTGCATTTATCAACACAATTTCATATTCCATTGTGTTGCCCACCCAATTTTGTAAGATCCCTTTGTAACTCTTTGCAGTCTCCTTTGGATTTAGCTATCTTCAGTAATTTTGTATCACCTGCAAATTTTGCCACCTCACTGTTTATCACTTTTTCCAGATTATTTTAAATATGTTGAACAGCACTGGTCCCAGTACAAATCCCTGGGGACCCTGCTATTTACCTCTCTTCATTGGGAAAACGGACCATGTATTCCTACCCTTTGTTAGGAGTATTTTAACCAGTTGCTGATCCATGAGATGATCTTTCCTCTTATCCCATCACTGGTTCTGTCCTGCTTTCACAGTGGTAAAAGGAAACTGAGGGATGGTTGTGCCCTGAGGTGGCAGGAGGAGGGAACAAGGCTATGCAGGGTGCAGGCATGGTCCCAACAGACACTGCTGTAACAAGATTCCAATCCTGCGTGCATGAGGCACAGATGCACCTGAAGTAGGGATCCACAAAGGCAAATACTCGAAGAAGAGTAATATATAAAATCCTTTCAAAAATTACAATATGAACTTACAATATGGTTCTAATACACTTCAAAAATCTCCAGTCTGTACAAGGAAACTGTAGTTGAACCTGGCTGAAAGATGAACACATGGGTACTGGGTGACAAAAATACTGCTAAAATGTCAGGGAGTAGCAAAGTCATATATGGAAAGTGAAGCCTTCCTAAAGATAACCCTGATAAGAGTCCCAAGAAAGTAAAAGTTAATTATCAGAATGAACTTGGTATACTAAATCTTCTAGTGTTGGAAAGGCAGTTAAACTAAGGGGAAAATCTGGGACTATGCTAGTAACTGTGGAAGGAGCCTTAAATATCATGTGTTCTAGAAACTGATCTTTCCAGTATGAACCAATTACTCACAATCTCAATGGTGAAGAGAAGAATAAAATTAATACAGTTTTAAACCATGGGGTTGTTTTCCTATAGAATACTTACTTGTTTTCAAATACAACTGTGAGTGAATCCTCATGGACATCTTTGATAAATCCCTGCAATAAGAAGAAAACAGTAGATGTGACATCTTCATTTTAGTAAGGCTTTTGACACAGTTCCACACAACATTCTCATAAGCAAACTAGAGAAATGTGGTCCTGATGAAACTACTATAAGGTGGGTACATAACTGGTTGACATACCGCACTCAAAGAGTAGTTAATGGTTCACTGTCAAACTGGGAGGGCCTATCTAGTGGGATCCCAAAGGCGTCTGTCCTGGGTCTGGTACTATTCAATATTTTCATTAATCACTTAAATAATGGAGTGGAGAGTATGCTTATAAAATTTGCAGATGACACCAAGCACTTTGGAGGGGAGGATCAGAATTCATAGAACGCCAACAAACTGGAGAATTGGTCTGAATTCAACAAGATGAAATTCAACAAAGACAAGCGCAAAGTACTTCACTTAGGAAGGAAAAATCAAATGCACAAAATGGGGAAAAACTATGTAGGTGGTAGTACTGCTGAAAAGGATTTGGGACTTATAGTGGATCACAAACTGAATATGAGTCAACAATGTGATGCAGCCGCAAAAAACATTAATATCATTCTGCAGTGTATTAACAGGAGTATTGTATGTAAGACACAGGAGGCAGTTGTCCTGCTGTATTCAGCACTGGTGAGGCCTCAGCCGGAGGACTGTGTCCAATTCTGGGCACCACACTTTAGGAAAGATGTGGACAAATTGGAAAGTGTCCAGAGGAGAGCAACAATTAGAAAATCTGAACTACGAGGACAGGTGAAAAAAAAAACAGATATGTTTAGTCTAGAGAAAAGAAGATTATGGGGGAAGTAGGGGGGGGGGAAGGAGGGAACCTAATAATCTTCAAACATGTTAAGGGCTGTTATAAAAAGGATGGTGATCAATCATTTTCCATGTCCACTGAAGGTAGGACAAGAAGTAATGGGCTTAATATGCAGTAACAGATTCAGGTTAGATACTAGGAAAAACTTTCTAACTATAAGTATAGTTAAGCTCTGGAATAGGCTTCCAAGAGAGTTTGTGGAATCCCCATAATTAAGAACAGGATGGACAAACACCTGTCAGGGATGGTCTAGATTTACTTAGTCCTGCCATAGTACAGGGGGCTGGACTTGAAGACCTCTCAATGTCCCTTCCAGTCCTATATATCTATGATTCTAAGTGTTTTAAAAGAGGTTGCTGGACCGTTAATGTTGATTTTCAATATGTCTTGGTACACAGGGGACGTTCCAAAAGACAGGAAGAAAGCTAAAGTTGTGCAAATATTTAAAATTGGTAAATGGTATGATCCTGGTAATTACAGGCCAGTCAGTCAGACATTGATCCCGGACACAATAGAAGGGCTGACAACTCAACTAAAGGAGGATAATAAAATTAAAGCAATTAACATGGGTTTATGGAAGTATTGATCCCATGAAACTAATTTAATATCTTTTTTGATGAGACTACAGGCTTAGCTGATAAAGGTAATAAGTGCTGATGTAACTATAGTGGCACGTCAGGACCACTATACTGAAGGCTGAACCATGACTTATATTTAAAGGTTGACCTTCCTAAGACTTCTAAAATCGACATGCTTAGTCAGATTCCTTTGAAATTTGGTCTGCCTCAGAAGGGTTCAGAGTAGGGTTAGTAAACCAAATTTGGGATCATTTGAGCTTGGGATGTGGAGATATTTCTTTAAAAAAATAGCCATTTTCCAAAAAGTTTCAAGGTTTTTTGTGTGTGGTTTTTTTGCTCAGCGCTGTTAATCAAACTATTGATATGTTGGTCAAAAAGGTCTCAATCTGTCAAGTTTTACTGCAAGTAGTGCATGGCACCCACTAAATCTTTGGAGGACCCAAACTGAGAATGGTATTTAAGAAAATACACGTTTTTTTATAGGTGCACATGCACCAATACAGAAGCACAGCTAGAGGGTTTCCATTCCGACCACTTTATATGCTTAAAAGCTCAACTCTTGTAAGCACACTTGCTTTTAAATTTGGTGTGCATCATAGGGGTACGAGGTAGTGTTAGTAACCCAAATTTGACCTTGGTATTCCCAAATTACAGTCTCCTAGAAGAAACTGGTTTACTTCTACTGTCGTGTTCTGTTAAACTGAAAGGTACCAATTTTTACCCAGTTTCTATAGCAGAATAATCAGCAGCCAGCCTAACCAAAATGTTTGTTATGCTGGGTGGGGAGGTGATGTAGACAGGACTTTGTGTAGAGAGGGTGGGGGAGATAGAGAGAGGGGTTGGGTTGCAGCTTTGGAAGCAGCAGGAAATGAGGACAAGTGGTAGGCAAGTCTTGCATTAGTTATTTGAGAACATCTGTATTTTATTAGCTCCTGAGGGTGTTTGCGCGGGCAGGGGGAGTACTTCCTGATCTCAGGGCAGATTAACATGGTGTTTCCAAACACATAGGACAGAGGTTTGGAACTGACAGTGCAGGTACTTTGACCGCTGAGGGGAAAGAAAACCTGGGTCGCCAATGTATGGATTCTGGATGATCCCCAGATCATGAGGTTGCAGAAGTTTGTGGGAGAGCAAGGAGTACACCATGACATGGGGATTGCTGACTACAGGCTGATTTGGGTGGAGTGAAGTGGCCTGCAATGGCATCACATTTTGCACACTCTGCAATGTCTAACCAGTGATTTAAGAGGTTGTGATCTAGTGTAAATTCTAGTAGTGAATCACTCAGTTAGAATGATCTATGCCTTATTCCAGGTGTACACCTCATCCAATCTATGACACCAGATTTGGACAGCATCAGAGTCTTGTGTCCAGGAGCTGTTACAGTTTTCTCTGTTTTGGCAGAGCATCTGAATTGCTACAGTGACAATATAAAAATGATTAGTAAGTATTGGAAAAACATCAATCGGGAAACTGGAGAGCTCACAACTGACCCAAAAATGTGTACTCTAAGGCATGGAAACACAACAAGCTCTGACACCTCACTGTTTTTCGGAGATGAGGTTCACCCTCCCATGCAGGTCAAAGAACCAGTATGCCATACTGGCAACAGGAGGTGAGGAGCAGACCCCAATAGCCGAGGAGGAGCTGCCACCTGCTCCCAAGGCCACTGCACCCAAGAAACGGCAGCGTAGGATACTAGTGATCAGGGCCATTCTGTAACCTCTTCAATTTTATACTGCCAAGGGCCAGCATGGTATATGCATATTGGGGTACTGGTCAAAAAGGATAGAGGGGAAAGTGCTCTAGGCAACCTCCCCCGCCCCCTTTTTGTGCTTTAACATGTCAGAAGGAAGCCTGTGGGTGACAGTGAATGGGCTGTAAACGGAGGGAAACGGCTTGTACATTTCAGCAACTCTGGGGTTGGCAGAGTAAAGGTATGCATATTAATGGGGTGTATTGGGGCACTGCTGCATTTCCTGATTTTCACAAGTCTGAGCTTGGCTCAATTCAACATTCTGTAAGGAAATAACACATCACTAAGCAACCTTAGCTCTGTGTGAATGTAGTTCCCCCCCATTGCATGTACTTTGATTTCTGTAAGGTGTTTGACGTGGTACCGCATGACATGACATTAAAAAAAAAAAAAAAAAAAAAAACAATATAAACTTAACAAGGCACACATTAAATTGATTTCAAGCTGGCTAACCAATAGGTCTCAAAATGTCAGTGTAAACAGGAAGTGAACATTGAGCAGGTCTGTTTCTAGTGGGGTTCCACAAGGATCAATTCTTAGCCCCATGCTGTTTAACATTTTTAGCAATAACTTAGATGAAAACATAAAATCATCACTGATAAAGTTTGCAGATGACAAAAAAAAGGGGGGGGAGGGGAGTAGTAGACAATGAACAGAATAGGCTGACAGAGCTATCTGGATCACCCAGTAAGCTAGGTGCAAGCACACAATATGTATTTTAATACAGCTAAATGTAAACATCTAGGAACAAAGAATGTAGGCCATACTTTTAGGATGGGGGACTCCTTTTTGAAGCAGTGACTCTGATAAAAAAATTTGGAGGTCATGTGATCCCTAGCATAGGCGCCAACTCTGTGGGTGCTCTGGGGCTGGAGCATCCACGGGGAAAAATTAGTGGGTGCTCTGCACCCACCAGCAGCCAAGTTCCCGTCCCCCACCCCATCTCATCTCCTCCCCTGAGCGCGCTGCGTCCCCACTCCTCCGCCTATCTCCCAGCGCTTGCCGCCGCCAAACAGCAGTTTGGTGGCATAGCAAGCTCTGGGAAAGAGGGGGGAGGAGCAGGAACGTGGCGCCTCAGGGGAGGGGCCGGAGTTGGGGCGGGGACTTTGGAGAAGGGGTTGGAATGGGGGTGGGGCAGGGGTGGAGTCAAGGCAGGGCAGGGGACAGAGGGGGGTCGAGCACCCACCAGCGCGAGCAACAATCGGTGCCTATGATCCCCAGATGCATAACCAGTGGAATCTTGAGTAAGAGTAGAGGGTATATTTTACCTCTGTATTTGGCACTGTAGTGACCACGGCTGGAATACTACATCCAATGCTGGTGTCCACAATTAAAACAGGACATTGATAAATTGGAATGGGTTCAGATAAGAGCCATGAGAATGAATAAATGATTAGAAAACCGGCCTTATAGTGATAGACTCAAGGAGCTCAATCTACTTAGCTTAACAAAGAGAAGGTTAAGGGATGATTTGATTGCAGTTTATATGTATCTACATGGGGAACAAATATTTGATAATGGGCTCTTCAGTCTAGCAAAGAAGGGTATAACATGATCCAATGTCTGAAAGTTGAAGATAAAGAAATTCAGACCACTTTGTTGTTTTTGACCAGTCCTGAGAGTTTTTTAAGTGCCCTGATTCAAACTATCTTGAAAGCAACCAGTCTTTATATTACTGATAAAGACAGATGATTATAGGGGGCTGCGAGCAACCAGAAGAGACATTGGGAGCCCATTTGTCAGGTTAAATCTATTCGTTACACAGACTTGAAATCTGGATGTCTCACATGCTCGCTTTGCAAAGATTGTATATCTTCTGAACTTGGCAAAAAGGCTGTGGCCTTTTCTTTAGAATATCAATATTGGCATAGTTATCCATGGATGTGTCACCTTAAATTGGAACACTGCATTGTAATCTACATATATCTATGCCTTAAGACCACATGGAAACTGCAGATAGTTCAGCTGCATAGTTAAGCGGGATTTCTCGTACACCTATGCTCCAAAATCTGATTCTAAATGAAATACAAGACTCATATTGACCCATTAAGTCCTAATTTGTACCTTACTTATCTTTGACACCACCTATTTCCTTATGTGAATCTGCAGCAAATGCAATTGTCTGAGGCACCTAAAGTAGCAGTCCTCTAATTTAAATGAAGTTAGCAACAAGACATTCTCACTGAGGAGTCCTCAGCTCCACAACACCCTTTTATCATTTATTATTTGTATTGTGATAACATCTAGGAGCCCCAGTCATAGACCAAGGTTCCATTGTGGTAGGCACTAGACACAAACATAACAAAAAAGTCAGTCACCGCCCTAACGAGCTCCTTGGTCTGCCAGAGCATAGATTTGATAACCTTCATAGAACACTGCAAGACATCTGTTCCTCAATCAGTAACATTTTTAGAACAGATGGGAAGTCTTTTGGTGGTATTGAGGCAATATGTATTTTTTTAAATATAATTTACACATTTGTCCAAGTGCTGAGGTATTATTATTACTAACACATTTCATAAATCTAACAAATAAAGAGAACAGTAGTCTACATCATATTTGTTTAGTTAAATGTGAGATACTAATTCCTATAAAAAGTGTTATAACCTTAGTTTTCAAAATGCAAGGAAGTGGAGAATCAGGTCTTAAACCTTGAATTTCAGAGGAATTCTACACCAGGGTAGTAATGTATGCTTTAATAAATGAGAATGATTAAAGGATTGGAAAACACACCTTAGGAGAATTTGTGAACTTGATCACAATCTATAAATACCTACATGGGAAACAAATATTTGACAATGTGCTCTTCAGTCTAGCAGATAAAGTTATAACAAGGTCCAAATGTTGGACACTGAAGCCAGACTAATTCAAACTGGAGATCAGGTGTAAAATTTTAACAGTAAGTAAAAAAACAACATTTGAACAACTTACCAAGGGTTGTGGTAGATTCTCCAGCACTGGCAATTTTAAAAATCAAAACTGGATGTTTTTCTAGAAGCTATACTCTAGTTCAAACAGAAATTATTTCAGGGAAGTTCTATGGTCTGTGCTATACAGGAGGTCAGACCACATGATCACAGTGATCCTTGTTGGCCTTGGAATATATGAATAGATTTGTTTTGTTACTATGAGCCACCACTCTGCGTTTACACTAGCCACTTTGGATGTTTAGACAGAAAGTGAGTTTTCCCTAAATTAATAGGTAATGAAAAAAATGAACATGTTTTTTCTCAGCATAACTGGGAAAAGTACTCTGTTACAATGACTCTTATTTAACCATTGGTGACTGTGAAGATAATTATGCCAAAACACAACTTTGGAAATAAACAAAAGAAATCCTCAGAGAAAAAAGGGAGCAGTAAGATGGAGCAAATAAAATAATATGGTGAAAAAGGCAAACAGGTAAGCTTTAAATAAGTGAATAGTGATAATTCTGTAACTTCAGCAAGAGGACTATCCAAAATAGGGCAAACCCAGAGGTATCTTATGCACTCACAACATATTGGAGGGGGTCGGGGGGAGAGGAGATGCCTGTGCGCAAGCAAGGTTTCTTCTGTGCTAGATTGGGAACCAGAGACTCAAAATAAAGGGTCTCCACACACCATGGAGATCTCTGTATCAAACCCCACAAGAGAGCTACTGACATATTGGGGGAAATCAAGGGGTGCAGGCAAGAGCTCTACTACAGCTCAGGTGTGGCCACAAACTCACATGGTGAGGAGTGCAAGAAGGGTATATCTGTCACTCTTCCCTACATCCAAGAGTAGGTTTGATGCAGGCCAGTTGTTTGGGGCCCCATGGGTGATGTTTCCAAATTGAGGTTAAATATTCCCAAAAAAACAGAAGTTCCCTTACCTAAGGCTTTGCTTGTGGGTTTAGGATTAGGCCCAACTGAAGTGAACCATGAGTAATTTATGACATCAGTATTCTGATACATTTTTAAAAGCTGTAGAACTGCAGTTCTGTAAGTGAATTTAGTGGTGGGGACAGGTGCCAGCCTACTATGATTCCAGGGTAGGAAAGGGAGCCTTTATCCACAAGAGGCACAGCAGACAGTAGTGCAAGTTCCCTCCCCAGATGTATCTCAACCACAACTAGGAGGGACCAGTTCTAGAAAGGAGTTCAGTCTCATTCAGTCATTAGTCTGTTTGCTGATATCGCTAACAAGGGAGGGTGGCAATTTCTGTGTTATGGAAACCTGGCACATTACAAACTAGACTAAGTGCACCTTATTCATTGAAAGAACCTCACATAATAAAGGCCTTGGTAACTAGTGTTGTGTCTGAAGCTCTGATGTTGAGGTCAAAAGATCTGAATACTATTACCAAACTCTTAAGCCTTTTAATGCCTAAGCACTGTATTTTTATAATTGCCACTTATGTGAGAATTGTTTCATGTAATACACAAATAAAAAGACCCTCCTCAGGGTGGATAAAAATGGATGATTTTTTTTTAAGTTTAAAAATCAGATTTTTTAAAATTTAAATCAGATTTGTATTGTTATTTAAATTCTAAGTTTTTCTCTTCGATAATAAACCTGTTTAAATTGAAATCTGAACTTAATACAAAATACGTTAAGGCCTAACCTTATTATAATATCTTAAAACATTTAAATAAAGAAATAATCTACCCTGGCCCCACTTGGTAGTTTACTGCTACTGGTCATTTCTTAGACAGAATTCCTGGGGAATCAGAATGACATCTGGTACATACACAACTTTCCTATGACTACCTGAAGCATTAGTCAATACTGGCTCAAATTTAGCCTGGGTATAAGTGCATATTATTTCCACTGGTAACAAACAGGGAGTTGCACCTGCTTATGCTAGGGACATTTTTGGTTCATTGTGTGTTGTTTTTCAGCATGCAAGTCTAGTTATTACAAATGTGTGTTGGATAAAAAATAATCCTTCAAAAAATATGTCAACTTTATTTTATCAACAAAATTTATTTTGATCTTACAGTTAACAAATAATAACTGAGAATACAAATGCACTTAAATCAGGAAATGCAAAAGTATAGTTTCTACAGTAACTACAATGTGGCCCCCTAGTACATAAGTAGTATTTTGCATTGCTGTATATGCCATTAAATGCACACAAACAATATGGCAAAATACGATTGCAACAGGTATTGTAGCATTAAGTTTCTTTATTTTTGACCACGCTATTAAAACCAGGGTTTTTTTTAAATGCTCATCTGAAGGATCCTGAAAAGATTAATTTACCTAGTGTTCAAATTATCTGCCTTGGCCTCACCATACCTTAGGCCCCAATCCTACAAGTTGTTCCATGCAGGCAGCCCACATGAAACAACTTGAGGGACCAGGGCTTTAATTTGTGAACCTTCTAAGGGGAGTAAGATGAGAAGAGTACTCTCTGTCCATTGGATAAAGTAAAAATGATTAATAAAACCTTGTCAGATAATGTTTATTTCAAAAGATATTTAAAATTGGTTTGGAGGTTAATGGTTTAGAGTTAAATCAGATTATTATATTACAAGAGCTAACCATCAAGAAATCCCTCTTGTAGCATACACCATAACCAGTTACCCCTTTTAAATAAATTGATTTATATTGTGGAAAATAGATTTTGATCTTTTCTATTTTTAGAAAAGTACAATAACCATTTTCCTTACTAAATTATGTCATTTATAATGCACACATGAAAAACTCTAAAATTCTAGCAAATGAAGAGCAGTTAGTGAGGGACAAGAGAAGCTATTATCGATGCCATGTTCATAGCTCTAAAGAGTACAGAACTAACTACAGTAAAACATATGGCAAATTTGATTTAATATTAAAGATTTTTGTAAGCACATGGTTATAGCTTAGCTGCAGTTATGTCATTTATACAAGAATTATTTGTTTTTACACAATTATTAGCTTGGCTTTGTATCTACTGGCACGGTGGGTAAGTTTCACATCTCATGACATGATTGAGGTATACTGTAATAATAAGTCTGAATCCAGGACACTGAATGCAACCCTCAGGTTTCATCCTGTCATCCTAATATGTTTTTTTTTCCCTTCAAAAGAAAAATGTAATGCCTTCCATACACTGACCTTACCTGAGATAGTGATCCCCTTGTAAGTCTTGCTATTCTATCACTACCCAGGGATGCTGAAAGCATTAGTCTGATTCCTCCCTCCCTCCCTTCTAAACCCTAGACAGAAAAATTAAGCAAGTTAGATCACCAGACATGCATGCAACCTTTGCTTGCTTAACATGCAACAGCTCTTTAGGCCAACCAGATCTGGCCATCAGCAGATGTTATTTCACCATATTTATCTACCAAAACAAAACAGAATCTTCTGAAAGGGTGTGTGGATATGGATCACAAGGTGACCAAAAGCCTTAACTCAATACATCTCAACCCCAGCTTTCAGAAAGGTTTATAATCCAATTTCTAACTCTTAATAACTGGACTACATTCAGTATTAGATGTTATCCTTTCCCCAGATCTCAGTTAATAGAGCTGACCGCCAAACTGGTCATTTCTAAGTAAAACCCACTTATAGGTCACCTCCCTATGGCCCATTACTTCCATTAACCACCCTTCTTCATAGTGCTAAATACAATATGGTACAGACTCAGCTCTGCCAATTCTCACTTACTTGGAGGGACACTTCATCATTCCAGATTATAAAGCAGGCTTTGTATGATGACAATTTTGAATTTACACAGATCCTTTCATCCAAAGATTCTAAAGTACCTCATAACACTCTTGTAAACCCCCGTATTCTTCAACAGATGAGGAAACTGTAGCATAGTTAAGTACATTGTCCAAGGTCACAAAGCAAGGCAATGGCAGAGCCAGGAATAATATCTAGATAAAATTCCTGACTACTCTAGCCAGCAGAAAAGGTCTCTTCTCTTTTTTAAAAGCATCTTTCTCTTATGATGAAGGATTTTAATGTGTGTTCTGATGAGACTTTCAAAATCTCAATAAGACTTTTAAAATTCCTTTAATTGTCAAAGTCTAACAACACGGTTGATCTCAATAAAAATTTCAACACTACATATTAAGAGTGGAAATACAATTTTCCCTAGTAAGTTCTTTCTATCAGAGTCCCTCTTACTAGTTTATCAACCAGCTATCTATTAAAAGATTGAAACTTGTAAAATCAGCTGGTTATGATCCTTAAAACACCAATTGTGTTTACATACTATACAATTACCATATAGGATGACCCGATGTCCTGATTTAATAGGGACAGTCCCGATATTCGGGGCTTTTTCTTATATAGGTGGCTATTACCCCCCACCCCCATCTCAATTTTTCACACTTTCTATCTGGTCACCCTATTACCATATGATATCGACTGTAAATCCATAGCCCTAACTAACAGGAAACTCATGAAAAGGGCAAATAAATCACTGTCTTACATAGTGGGCTATTATGATTAGATGTAAGTGATTAAGGGAGTCCTGAAATTAAGTGCACAGGGAGCAGAGCATAAAGTGAGTGTTCACAATGATGGCTGCAATCAGCCCTCCTGCAAAGGAGCACAGAGGGCTCTCTCTCTATAAAAAGAGCTGGGATTCTCAAACATCTCAGGCCTGGCTTAGGGAAAAAGACTGACAGGCAACAGCTGAGAGTATTTTGTATTGATCCTGTAACATCCTGGCATACCAGGGAGGGTGGTGGTGAAGGAAGCTTTCTGATGACATAAATAAACTCCAAGTCCCTAAGCATTATATTATATGGGCTTTTATTTTCAGCAATTTAATCCACACTCCTACAAAAAGCTTCTATCCTTCGAATAATCCAAACCCTCACCCCCCAAAAAGGAAGAAATCTTTCTCCGTTTGTCAGCTGATAACCTGCCTCGGTCCCGATGAAACCAGGCTCCCCCTTCCACTTTACAAGGTACTAGCCCCATCCTTGGAGAATAAACCTCATCTACACGCCCCCAAACTCCTTCTCAAACCCTACCACACACGGATGTCTCCTCCCACCCCAACCACCTTCCCCAGCACCCAGCCCACCCCACAACCCAACCCCCTTCTCCCAGCGCCCCCCAAGCACTCGCACTCCCTCCAGCCCACCCTTCCCCACTACACCCAAGCAAACCTCCCCCCCACACACACCCCGCAGGCCCCGCCTCGCTCTCACCTGCCTGCCCCCCCACCCTCCGCGCCCCGGGCCCGAAACTACCCTAACGGTTTCTTTGGATGAGAGGGACAGGCCGAGACCGGGACACGGAAACCGTTACCCGCCCCGCTCCCTCTGCTTGGCGCGCCCCCCCGGACCGATACCTTGTAGAAGGCCCCGTTGGAGCCGCGCACTTCCACGGTCAGCTCCTCCATGTTGAGACCGCAAAGGACGCCGGGACGGGCTTCTAGAAACTGTCACCACTGCGGGGGGGGGGGCCTCTCCGGGCTCCCTTTCCGAGTCCTCACACACCGCGGGGCGGCGCCGGCTCGGCTCCCTCTCCCGTCGCACTGGGGGCGGGGTGTTCCCGCTCGGCTCCCCGGCCCCTCCCCACACACTGGAGCGGCTAATTCCCTCTCACGCCGGGCGGGGCGCCTGTCCCCCTCCGAGCTGCCTCTTCCTGCTCGGGTCTCCTGCGGCCTTCCCCTCGCGCCCTGGGCGAGCCTGAGTTCCCCTCGCCCGCCCCGGGGAGGGGCAGAACTGGCTCCCCCACGGCGCGGGCTGACTCCTAACGCACACAAGGGCTGGCTGCCACCTGTCCCCAGAGCTCCCTCGGGGCCGCCACCCAGAGAGCGGGGCGCTGGCTAGTCCCCCGCAGCGGGCTCATTACCCCGCCAACCGAGGCCTAACCCTAAGCACCCCTGCCTAGCCCATTCCCCGGACGAACTCAGTCCCGCAGGGCTCCAGACCCGGGAGAGGGTTGGCTAGTCCCCAGGAGGAGGGTCTCGCTTCCTGCCCACACGCGGGATCGCAAGGGAACTCCCTCCACGCTCCCACAGCCGGGGCGAGAGCTGGCTGATCCCCAGGAGATGGGGGCTCACCCCCCCCCCCGTTTACAACCGCCAAGAGTGGGGCTAAGTCTCGCAGGACAGAGTGCCTGGGCACTACCCCTTCACGATCAGACCCAGGAAACCTGTTTCCCTTCCCCACCCTGGAGAGGGGGCCTTCCACAGGCACAGGACAGCAGGCTACCTTGTTCATCCCTTAATCACCACCTCCCACCCACCCACACTTCTTCCACCACTCCCACAACACTGTATTGTTTACTCACTGATTGTTTATGCCCTGCCAAAGAGTTGGATCAAATGTTGTGAAGGGGGAGGCATAACACTGGAAGCTGAGTTGCGGGTTGCTGGGAGGGAAAGAGCAGGTGTTGAATGATGGAGGAAAGATGAAGGAAGCGGAATCCAGTATGTTTAAATCACTCAAAGTTGATAAGCCTTATGCCTGTCATCATCCTATTCACTTGTATGTTATGTTCCCTTCTTCCTCAACCATTTGTCTGTCTTCATCCTTTTGGATTACATGTACTTTGGGGTAAGGGTTGTGTCTTCTGTGTTTGGAAAGCACCTGCAAGTTGTGGACACTAATGTAAACAAGAATCCCTAGGAGAGGGAGGATCTCTAAATACACAGGAGGGCCTGACTCCAAGAAAAAAGCTTATGTGTATATACACAGACACAGGAGGGCAGGACTTTCCCATACATACAAATGGGGCCCTGGCCCCCCCAAATTGCAGCGGGCTTTTCCCAAATAGGCACATAAGGGGCTGAAGAGGTGGCTCTCCAAATTCACACAGAAAACCCTTAGTCTGGGAAATGATGCATACAACTCTGTGCACTACACAATAGGGGGCCTAAATGAGTACTTCTCTCAACCTCTAAAACAAAACAGACTCCTTGCAATTACAAAATGTCAAATGAATGGGAAAGGTTTGAAGTTATTTTTTTTTAATGTGTAAACATATTCTGTGAGATGAAAGGTTAAGATTTCAGAAACTGCCTACTAATCTCAGACAAGTATCTAAACGCCTAGTTAAACATATAAAAATTACCTTTTCATAGCCGCTGATGGTTATAACACTTAATATTAATCATGTTCTCTCATTCATATATTAGAAAACTAATTGTAATATACACAATCTCCATAGGCAATTTATTTTAGTGCTTAACTACCCTGACAGGAAGGTTTTCCTAATGACCAACCTAAACTGCCGTTGCTGCAATTTAAGCCCATTGCTTCCTGTCCTATACTCAGAGGTTAAAGAGAACAATCTTTCTCCCTCCTTGTAACAACCTTTTATGTACTTGAAAACTGTTATCATGTTCCCTCTCAGTATTCTCTTCTCCAGACTAAACAAACCCATTTTTTTTCAATCTTCCCTCATTGGTCATGTTTTCTAGACCTTTGATCATTTTTGTTGCTCTTCTCTGGACTTTCTCCAATTTGTCCACGTTTCCTGAAATGTGGTGCCCAGAGCTGAACACAACACTCCAGTTGAGGTCTAATCAGCGCGGAATAGAGCTTAAGAATTACTCCTCGTGTCTTGCTTACAACACTCCTGCTAATACATCCCAGAATGATGTTTGCTTTTTTTGCACCAGTGTTAAACTGTTGACTCATATTTAGCTTGTGATCCAGTCTGACCCGCAGATCCCTTTCTGCAGTACTCCTTCCTAGGCACTCATTTCCCATATTGTATGGTTACAACTGATTGTTCCTTCCTAAGTGGAGTACTTTGCATTTGTCCTTATTGAATGTCATCCAGTTTACTTCAGACCATTTCTCCAGGTTATCCAGATGATTTTGAATTCTATACCTATCCTCCAAAGCACTTGCAACCCCTCCCAGCTTGGTATCATCTGCAAACTTTATAAGTGTACTCTCTATTCTTCTTCTTTCATCTGGCTGGTGTAGAGCAGCAACTACAATTTCAGCTGAAGTTGATCAAGCCAAATAGCTACATCAGGAGTAGCAGAATTTATTGCAGTAACCTCAGCCTAGATCAATCCACACAAACGGTCCATTTCCTGGACACTACTGTGCTAATAAGCGATGGTCACATAAATACCACCCTGTACCGGAAACCTACTGACCGCTACACTTACCTACATGCCTCCAGCTTCCATCCAGGACACACCACACGATCCATTGTCTACAGCCAAGCTCTAAGATATAACCGCATTTGCTCCAATCCCTCAGATAGAGACAAGCACCTACAAGATCTCTATCAAGCATTCTTAAAACTACAATACCCACCTGCTGAAGTGAAAAAACAGATTGACAGAGCCAGACGAGTACCCAGAAGTCACCTCCTACAAGACAGGGCCAACAAAGAAAATAACAGAACACCACTAGCTGTCACCTTCAGCCCCCAACTAAAACCTCTCCAGCGCATCATCAGAGATCTACAACCTATCCTGAAAGATGATCCTTTACTCTCACAGATCTTGGGAGACAGACCTGTCCTCGCTTACAGACAACCCCCCAACCTAAAGCAAATACTCACCAGCAACCACACATCACTGAACAAAAACACTGACCCAGGAACCTATCCTTGTAACAAAGCCCGATGCCAACTCTGTCCACATATCTATTCAAGTGACACCATCATAGGGCCTAATCACATCAGCTATACCATCAGTGGCTCGTTCACCTGCACATCTACCAATGTGATATATGCCATCATGTGCCAGCAATGCCCCTCTGCCATGTACATTGGCCAAACCGGACAGTCTCTACGCAAAAGAATTAATGGACACAAATCTGACATCAGGAATCATAATACTCAAAAACCAGTGGGAGAACACTTTAACCTGTCTGGCCATTCTTTGACAGACCTGCGGGTGGCTATCTTAAAACAGAAAAACTTCAAAAACAGACTCCAATGAGAGACTGCTGAGCTGGAATTGATATGCAAACTAGACACAACTCAGGGCTAAATAGGGATTGGGAATGGCTGAGCCATTACAAACATTGAATCTATCTCCCCTTGTAAGTATTTTCACACTTGCTTCTTATCAAACTGTCTGTACTGAACCATCTTGATTATCACTTCAAAAGTTTTTTTTCTCTTACTTAATTGGCCTCTCAGAGTTGGTAAGACAACTCCCACCTGTTCATGCTCTCTGTATGTGTGTGTATATATATCTCCTTAATATATGGTTCACTCTATATGCATCCGAAGAAGTGGGTTGTAGCCCACGAAAGCTTATGCTCTAATAAATTTGTTAGTCTCTAAAGTGCCACAAGTACTCCTGTTATTATTGCAGTAATGCCTCCTTCATATTTAGAAAATTGGGCAGTAGGTAGTGATATGTTCCATGGTCTGTTCTGGGGAACAACACTTGCACACCAGGGAGTCCTTGATTTTCCATTTGTGCATTAGATATCCGCATCTACCATGGTTGGTTCAAATTCAGTTCAGAGTTGACCAAGATGACTGTATTTCCCTAATTTATTTATGAGGTCATGTAAGACAGTATCAAAAGCCTTACTAAAGTCAAGATATACCACATCTACAGTTTCCCCGCATCCACAAGGCTTGTTACCCTGTCAAAAAAAGCTATTATGTTGGTTTGACATAGTTTGTTCTTGACAAATCCATGCTGTTACTTATCATCTTATCATCTTCTAGGTGTTTGCAAATTAATTGCTTAATTATTTACTCCATTATCTTTCTGAGTACTGAAGTTAAACTGACTGGTCTGTAATTCCCCGGATTGTCCTTATTTCCCTTTTTATAGATTGGCACTCTATTTGCCCTTTTCCAGTCCTCTGGAATCTCTCCCATCTTCCATGTCTTTAATGGCTCAGATATCTCCTCAGTCAGCTCCTTGATTATTCTAGGATGTATTTCATCAGGCCCTGGTGACTTGAAGACATCTAACTAGTCTAAGTAATTTTTAACTTGTTTTTTCCCTATTTTAGCCTCTGCTCCTACCTCATTTTCACTTGCTTTCACTAAGGTAGACATCCAATCGCTACTAGCCTTTTTGGTGAAAACTGAAACAAAAAATCATTTAGCACTTCTGCCATTTCCATATTTTCTGTTATTATTCTCCCCCCCCCCCCCCCACACATTGAGTAATGGGCCTACTCTGTCCTGGGTCTTCCTCTTGCTTGTAATGTATTTATAGAATGTTTTATTGCTACCCTTTATGTCTCTACCTAGTTTAATCTCATTTTGTGCCCTGGCCTTTCTAATTTTGTCCTACATACTTGTGTTATTTGTTTATATTCATCCTTTGTAATTTGACCTAGTTTCCACTTTTTGTAGGACTGTTTTTTGAGGATCAGATCATTGAAGATCTCCTGGTTAAGCCAACGTGGTCTTTTGCCATACTTCCTATCTTTCCTACACTATGGGATAGTTTGCTCTTTTGCCCTTAATAATGTCTCTTTGAAAAACTGCCAACTCTCTTGAACTGTTTTTCCCTTAGACTTGCTTACCTACCAACTACCCAAGTTTGCTAAAGTCTATCTTCTTGAAATCCATTATCTTTATTATGCTGTTTTCCCTCCTACCATTCCTTAGAGTCATGAACTCTACCATTTCATGATCACTTTCACCTAAGCTGCCTTCCATTTTCAAATTCTCAATCAGTTCTTCTCTATTTGCCATTTTCACTGGCATTCACAATATAACAGTTCTTCATCACTATGGTGGGTGGGTTGGGAATAAGGCTGGAGCACTGCCTGCTGTGGCACTGCCAGAAGTAGCCAGCAGCCAGTGTCCTCCCTGTGACAGAGCCACATCCTCTTCCCCCGCTGGCATGACAGTCTTCTCTAGCTGGATAGCTTCCTCAGCCTTGGATAGCTCCATATGAATACTCTCAATGAATTCCTCATGGGCAGCGATGCTCCTCAGCCTAGCTACCTTCTCCTGTAGCTCTCCCACCTGCTTTCTGAGAAATTCCACCAGCAGACACCTTTTACATTTTTTCTTTCCCTATTTTAGCCTCTGATCCTAGCTAATTTTCATGGGCATTCACTATGTTAGACGTCCAATCACTACTAACCTTTTTGGTGAAAACTAAAAAAAGTCAGTTAGCACTTCTGCCATTTCCACATTATCTTCCCCCCACCGTCGCCCTCATTGAGTAACGGGTCTACCTTGTCCTTGGTCTTCCTCATGCTTCTAATGTATTTGTAGAATGTTTTCTTGTTACCCTTTATGTCTCTAGCTATCATGTGAGCATAATTTTTTTTTCAGCAGGTTAGAAGACTTTTCTTTCTTTTTTTTCCACTCAGATATTTCAAATTTTTGTTTGGGGATCTGGTAGTACTAGGGATCCAATGGCTGCTTGATTTGCATCTTCCTTAGTCCTTTCACATGCATAAATATTTTCTTTTTACTGAGTCACATTAATTTCATTTCAACCTTTAACTACAAGAAATATTGGATAAATCTTTATCGGAAAAATCTCGGCTGGTTATTAAATGGTTTTGTGTCATAAAAAGAGGCAATAAGGATCCAGTTATGCATGGTGCTGAGTGCCCCCTGTTCCCATTAGTTGAGGGCACTCAGCACCTTGGAGGATCAAGCTATGAGAGGCTCAAAAGGAATATTATGTAACAAACAGTTATGCAACCAAAGATCCAATGGCAAAAAATTGAATTGTTTAAAGACCTTCTCTGGGAAGTCTAATAATATTTCTGAAGCTATTCATTGTTTCAGTGTTCAATACTTGGAAAAAATTGTGTCATGGGGTAAAAATGAAACCTTAAATATTAGGCATCATCCTCAGCAGTAAAAATGGCAAACAAAATTCCATTGTGTATTAATTAAGGTATGTAATAGGTATCAAATGAAGTTATTTTAGAACTGTAAGAAGCATCAGTATGACCATATTTGGAATATTATGCACAGTTCTGGTCAATAATGATAACAAGAATTGGCTTGAGCCAATGTAATCTGCATGTGAATTTGACTGATTAAAATTGTTTTGCTGAAAATATGCACTTGATGGTGTTTAAAAGGACAAGCTTGTTTACAGACTATTAGTGCGGCAGGTTGCTGCAGCTGGGGAAAAATGGGGCACAGGGCAGCTGTTTTCAGGAGGTTGGACAGCCACTTGGAAGCAATCAGACTAAGGAAGATGACTGCACCAAATTCCGCTTTCATTTAGATTACTGTAAATCAGGAGTGACTACTGAAGTCAATTTAGCTACTCCAGACTTGCACTGGTATAAATATGAACAGAAACTTAAGACCATTCATGAATCTTCTTTTCTATTCTCTAAGAACAAGCAGGCAGCTTGCAATAATTACCATGAATAATGCCCATCACAGGCTAAACTTTTAATGTACTGTAGCATAATTTAATCCAGCAATAGTACTTAAAGGCCAGATCTGTAAAGGTATTTAGGTGCCTAATGATCCAGTTAGGTGCCTAGTGGGATTTTTCAAAACTGCCTAGGTGCCTAACTCCCATTAATTTCAATAGCATTTATATGTGCCTAAATACCTTTAATAATCTGTCTCTAAGTGCTTTGCCTAATCAGGGCCTAAGTAACTTCAGTCTGTGTTTTATGTAAAGTTTTTACTAGTAACTGGTTAAGTCTAGATAAACATCTAAAGTTTGAATGCTTATCAGAAGCCATCTTGGTCTAGAAAACAGGGTGGAAATCTTAAGAAAAAAATTCCCATGATCTTTTTTGTAAATTGTTGTTCTGCCTAGGTTGCAAGCACCATGAAAGTATTTTAATGCATCTGGTTCCAGCTAAAACATAGGAAGTGAAGAGGCATCTGAAAATAGTAAGAGGGTTATAGGAGGGGTGTGACAGGGTACTGGGTAAGAACTGTTGACTCAGCTCTCCGTCACACCAGCTCCCATTAAGGGAAGTAAATTGGAGCTGGCTAGAGAAAACCTGTGCCTAATTGGGCGGGCAGCTGTCTCCCATTCACCAATTAGCCTGGAGCTATATATAAGGCTGGGAGGGAGTTCTCTCCTGGGTGCAGACACTAGAACCCAAGCAGTGTATGGTGAAAAGGTGGCAGGAGCACAACCTGTGAATAAATGACTCCAGTCATTACTCAACCCCAGGGTCTCTGAGTGACTTTGTCAGCACAGCAGGAGCCAAGAGGGTCCTGCAGTGACCCTGCTACAGGGGGAAAGGAAGTAATTTTAAAATAGGAGTGGTCTAACTTCAAAATGTTTAAAGGTTTGGTTTAGATACACATCCAAAAGTTCAGCTGGAAACCTTAATAAGACAACTTTTATTTCTTGATATATGCACTCTCAAGAGTATCAATTCCTGTTTTGTTGTTCACTGTGGGCCAAATCTTGCAACCCCATGCAAAGCCCAATAGGTTGCACACATACACAATGGGAAATGACTGCCTAGGAAGGAGTACTGCGGAAAGGGACCTGGGGGTCAAAGTGGATCTAAAGCTAAATATGAGTCAACAGTGTAATGCTGTTGCAAAAAAAGCAAACATCATTCTAGGATGTATTAGTAGGAGTATTGTAAGCAAGACATGAGAAGTAATTCTTCTGCTCTACTTCATGCTAATTAGGCCTCAACTGGAGTATTGTGTCCAGTTCTGGGCGCCACATTTCAGGAAAGATGTGGACAAATTGGAGAAAGTCCAGAGAAGAGCAAAAATGATTAAAGGTCTAGAAAACATGACCTATGAGGGAAGATTAAACAAACCCAATTTTTTCAGTCTGGAGAAGAGAAGACAGAGGGGACATAACAGTTTTCAAGTTCATAAAAGGTTGTTACAAGGAGGAGGGAGAAAAATTGTTCTTCTTAACCTCTGAGGATAGGACAAGAAGCAATGGGCTTAAATTGCAGCAAGGGCAGTTTAGGTTGGACATTAGGAAAAACTTCCTAACTGTCAGAGTGGTTAAGCACTGGAATAAATTGTCTAGGGAGGTTGTGGAATCTCCATCATTGGAGATTTTTAAGAGCAGGTTGGACAAACACCTGTCAGAGATGGTATAGATCAGGGATGGGAAACCTTTTTGGCCCGAGGGCCACATTGGGGTTGCGCAACTGTATGGAGGGCCGGGTAGGGAAGGCTGTGCCTCCCCAAACAGCTTCGCCCCCGCACCCATCCACCCCCTCCCACTTCCCGCCCCCTGACTATCCCCCTCAGAACCTCCAACCCAACTGCCAACTGCCTCGACCCCATCCACAGCCCCCCGGGGACTCCCACCCCCTATCCAACCGACCTCTGCTCCTCGTCCCCTGACCACAGAAGGAGCTCGCAGCCGCAACATCTGGCCAGAGCCAGCTGCGCTCCCCACATTGCCCAGCAGGAGCGGTGGGCCAGAGCGCGGCCCGCGCAGTGGTGTGGCTGTGGGGGAGAGGCTCGGGACTAGGCTCTTCATTCCACAAACCTTCCCCACTGTATTAAGACATAGGAGCCTTCATGGAGCACAGCTTTGGATCTCCAACTTGTAACTTCTTTTTCACATTTGAGCAAGTGCTTACAGAAAAGGGGGCAGGATTCTGATTTGTGGAATTAGAAATGGCATAAAACTGATTAAATGTAAGATACTAATTCTTGTAGAATATTTTTCATTATGTGAGATCCCAAAGAATTTGTTTTCACGCTAAATGTAATCCTGTAAATCTCACTCCTCAAAAGTAGTTCCATATAAATCAATAAGACTACTCCTGGGAGTACTAGTCATTTACATAATGGGTTTTTTAAAATATACCTTGACAAAAACTACGTTAAAATTGAGTTAAGATACCAATTATATGGCTGAAATAATTACAGGGATATTGTAATTACCTTAAAAATCACCCTTATAAACCCAGGAAATTCAGAATTTAAGTTAAACTTAAATGAAATCCAAACATTAAAAGTATAGAAATACTCAAATAGGGCACCCAAATAACTTTAACTCTGCTCTAGTGACTTTATGCAATAACCACATGTGTATGATTAAGGAATTTTAGTGTCTGTGGTCCCAAACAAGATTGAACTGATTTTTTTAAAGACACACTAGATTCTCCCCCCCCCCCCCCCCCATGGCTGTAGAGAAAAACTTGAAAGTTTGACTTGTATGTACCCTAATGGCTCAGAAATAAGAAGATAAATAAAAAGAACCTTTTTATTATTGTTATATATTACAAGGTAGGGTAACCAGACAGCAACTGTGAAAAATCGGGACGGGGGTGGAGAGTAATAGGAGCCTATATAAGAAAAAGACCCAAAAATCGGGACTGCCCTATAAAATCGGGACAACTGGTCACCCTATTACAAGGTGATCAACTCTTTCTGTTACAAGAGATATTAGTGTCTTCATTGACTTACAAGCCTTTCCAGGAAAGTGAAAGGGAGCTGTTGCATTTTACTGGGCATAGTCCCAGAGCTTTGTTATTAAAAACAAGAGCAAACTGTCTAAACATATTTTTCTTTGCAGAAATATTTAGGCAAAATTGAGAGTGCAGACAAATTCAGACTTGTCTCTTCATTTACTAACCAAAAGTGTTATGATCTTGTTTTTACATTCCATTTTACACATGAAAAGACTACTGTTACATTTATGGTACACACACAAAGATATTAGATTTTTAAAATTACTCTTTTTGGAAGATTGCAATTTAATACTACTTTATTTCTTAGAATCTAGAACCCCAACACCCAAGAACCCAAAACCAGAGAGAGACAAAGCAAGCTGCTCGATAAGGCAGAGAGGCACAACAACTCAACTCACCTTGCTCTGTGTTGGTTCTTCACCAACTGACTGCTGAAAAAACAGATCTCACACACTTCTGTACAAAGCCCCCTAGCCTGCAAGCAGGACCAGGAAACCCCTTGCAATTCAACCAGAGGTTATCGGCCCATTACAGGAGTGAGTGTGTGAAGTTCTGTGGCCTGGGATGTGCAGGAGGTCAGAGTAGATGATCACAATGGTCCCTTCTGCTGTTATAGTCTATGCAATTTAAAGCAATAGCTTGTAATTTTAACACAGTTTTCAATACACCATAGCTACCACTTAGCAACCTCTGTGATGCAATGAAAAACAATCCCTGCTAACTCCTCTTTGAAGTGGGTTGAATGTCTATGGCTTGTTTGCTTGTTCTTAGGGTTGCCAACTTTCTACTTGCACAAAACTGAACACCCATGCCCTGCCCTGCCCCTCCTCCGAGGCCCTGCCCATGCCCTGCCCCTGCTCCGATGCCCCCCCATTCACACCATCCCCCGTCCCCCCATCGCTCGCTCTCCACGCCCTCACTCGCTCATTTTCACCAGGCTGGCTCAGGAGGCTGGGGTGTGGGAGTGGGTGAGGACTCTGGCTGGGGCTGCGGGCTCTGGGGTGGGGCCAGAGATGAGGGGTTTGGGGTGCAGGAGGGGGCTCTGGGCTGGAGCCGAGGGGTTCGGCGTATGGGAGGGGGCTCCGGCCTGAGGCAGGGGGTTGCGGTGTGGGAGGAGGTACGGGGTCTGGGGTGGGGCCAGAAATGAGGGATTCAGGGTGCGGGAGGGGGCTCTGGATTGGGGCTGGGGGTTGGTGTCCCAGGTGGTTTGAGGGCTCTGGCTGGGGGGTGCAGACTCCGGGGTGGGGCTGGGGTGTAGGAGGGTGCTCCAGGCTGGGACCGAGGGTTCGGAGGGCAGGAGGGGGATCAGGACTGGGTGCGGGAGGGGACACACTTACATAAATTCACCCACATTAAATATTTCACAGATATAGGGTTCAAATTCACTCAATTTAGAAAATGAAGAGGATATGAATAACTCACAAAATACAATAGGTGGCATATTATTATATGCTGGCCGCTGTTGCTGGAATCGAAAAAGAGAAAGTGATTGAGTCAATTCATCATCAACCATATAATGAAGGCCTGAAGTACCAATGTTAAAAGAAAATATTTCTTGACTGTGCTCCTCATCTACACTGAAATAGCTCAGATGTGTACGAATTTCAAGAGTTTCAACTTTTCACCCATTTGTTCAGGAGCCACTAGGTGACATGCGTGCTCACCAAAATAAAAGACTTATTCCAGGCAACAAAGTACTCAGTGTTGTGTGAAAAGTAGTTGTAATGATGAGTGAAACAAACTCCTGGCCTGCTTTTGCCACATGGGTGAGTTTCAGATTTGCCATTGTGTAGCCGGCCTTATGCTGTGAAAACAGAACTGGCAGCTGTCATTCAAAAAGCAAATGGGACCATCCTATGAAAGCTGCTCTTGGCCATGGTGACAAGAATCCTGGTACAAGAAACTCATACTGTACCAGATAACAAAGTCAGATAACAACATTAATCTTTAAACCCTTACCCTAGTTATGAAAGCTTCAAGAAGTTATTGTTATTGGGTGAAATTAACCCAGTACAGAGGGGCTGTAAAATGCTTCCATTGCAACTTAAACCCAGCTTTACTTTCAATGGTATAGATAGCCTTTTGTAGGCCCTGTGCACTGAAGTGAATTTCACCCATTCACCGACACTGCCTTGCATACAGTTGGCAAGGAACTTTGTTGTTTGGAAATTTCCATTCCCAGGGTAGTGCTGGGACCTCTGTACATCCCTAGGGATGTAATTCATCATAAATACAAAACCTCTGACCCCCTCTGTAGCAACATATGAAGATGACCTAGCATATTGAGGAGTAGGCTGATAGTGAAGGGATGCTGAAGTTTGCTCAATCCCCCAGCTTCCCATAGTTCTGCAGCATCCCCCAACACAAGGCACTGCCTAAAATTTTATCCCTTTATATTTGTTCACTTTATATTTATCCCTTTATATTTGTTGTTTCTTGGTTTATTACTTTCTTTAACCTAAAAGAAAAATACATAGACTGAAAAAAAAAAGTGTTTTGCTCTTTGTGCATGGAAAACATGAAACCTATGGAACATAGCTGAGTTTTAAATTAAAATAGCAGGTCTGCACTAGACTTTTAGGTTCCAATCCTGCAGCCCTTTCTCACGTAGATAATCCTCATTAATGTTCCCTTACCTATGTTCCCTTGAGCAGTGTTGAGCACCTAGTTGAAATGCCAGTGGGAGGTCTGGGTGCTCATCCCCACTAAAGATAAAGTCCTTAATGAATTAGAAATAAATAAAAACACACAGGAATGTGCATATGTTGTAATTTGAATGTGGGCAACCCTCTCTTTAATCTTTGTATACTTATGGTTCTGTCCACATGGAGCTTTAAACAGAGTTTAGGAATCATATTTAAACCCAGCTTAAATACAATTCTGGCTAGACCAGTTTCTAACAAGTTTAGCCAGTAAATGTGATGGGGCAAACCATGTCAGAACTATGCTTGAAAATACAGTTTAGATTAGACATGTCTTTTTAAATATGACTGCAATGTGTCCCTATCCATAGTGATCCCCAACCTGTGTTAGGAACTGGATTAGATAGAATCACCTTTAAACAGAGTTTAATCACAGTTTCTTAAGTCATTTCCCAGCCCAGTGTGATCAGGCCCTTGATGGAGTGGCAGCAGTAATGTCTTGAGGCATAGCTTAGAGGTAGATGCTAACTAAACTGAGAACTTCCTAGTTTTTCTGAATTTGTTTGTCACTCTTAACAAGGCTTTACCTTAAGAGAGAGAGAGAGAGAGAGAGAGAGAGAGAGAGAGTGTGTGTGTGTGTGTGTGTGTGTGTGTGTGTGTGTGTGTGTGTGTGTGTTGGGGGGATGGAATTTAACCTTTTACAGTTAAAAATAAGATAGCAATAATTATCTTAAATTATGCTAGGGATAAATGTAATTTATTCCTTTTGTGCCCCACTGGCTTTCCCCACCCTTCTGTCGAAAAGATCTTTAGAAAGCAACGTAATATAATTTAGAATCTAACATTGTGAGCATGCTGATGCAGGCTCCAACTATTCTGTTAATCCTTTAGACTGGCTTTCTTGAAACGTCTATCTATTATAGCATGCAACACGTATATTACATTTTAACTTCTGTATTACTACAATATATTGTTCTGTTCTTAGTGCTTTTGAAGCTATGTGTATCAGTGAACAGGAATAGCTCTGATTCCGTTTCCAATACTATATTATTTTAAAGTAAAATAATAAAGATCATAATTATTAATAACTAAAGTGTACAAGCATTGAAATCTAATTAGAACCAGCCTCAGGGATACTGCAACAATAATTGCTAACAAGTGTGTACCACACCATTTTTCTTTTTTTAACTTCCTCTTTGTGCCACAATCTTCAGTTGAAAATCTTCCATAGAAGGCAGGCCCTGGGTGTATTGTGTAGTAACTAAGGCCCCAAAGTTGTGACTTTTTATTATTTAAGAATTGCCCAGACAACAAGGCCTTTTAGAAAAGACAGAACAGAGGGCTGACAGAATAAAAACCCAAGATCTAATGGCTAGATTTCTTCAACAGTCTGAAGAAATTCACAGTTGCTGCAGCCTTTTTGCAAGAAAGTACCGCTGGTGCAGCTAAAAGAGACTTCCCCTTTTTCCCTGTCTGTGAGTGAATGAATTAAAAAAAAATCAAACATTAAGATATGCTATGATGTGCTAGATACAGTAGTGAAAACAGGGAACTTGATGGAATCTAATATTGCAATTAAATAAAGTTATTAGTATAAAATGGATGTCAGCTATAACTGATACAGCTTTGGGCAAAATATTGTAAACTTTAATGACATGGTTTACCTCATAGGCAATCCTGTTTGAGAAAGAAAGGGGTTGTATTCATATTGATTTCTTTAGTTTAAGTAATAAAGTGAAGAAGTAAGGCTAATATTTGCAATCAAGCATGCTGATGCTATCAAGTTAATGAAATGTACCTGTGATGAAAGAAGCAGTAAATAAAAAGAACTGAAACCAAATATTGTTTTTATAAGGACAGCTGGTCTCAGAGTGGAAGAATCAGAAATGTAACTATTTGGTTAATAATGCACAAATTCAACTCAGCCATTCATACCAAGGTCCCACCAATGTTATTAAAACAAAGAGAACAGAAATGGAAGATTTATACAGCTTTCTGATCTGCTAGAGAACAAGAGTTCCTGAAGTGTCTTTGCATTGTATAATGGACTATTAAACAAGTTTAAAGACCATCAAAGAATATAGAGAGATTCTGTATAAATTTTATGAACTTTAAACTGGACATTTCAGCAACTAGCAGAGGGCTGATGGAGAAACTGAAACTTGAACAAGCATAATTGCAAAGTTAGCCAAGGGATGCACCACAAAAAGGACCATGGAAAGTGACTTGCAGAGGTAAGTTGCTGACTGGAGCAAACCAGCCAGTGTCCTAAGGTGGCTCTACCAACATTTACAGCCTAATTTGTCTTACACAGGCTAGTGTGACAAAATGTGCTGCATAAAGAGACTGGAAAATTCCAGTCCAAGTTGCAAGAACTGAAAAGCTGATGTCTTGTTCCCTCATTGGATGGTGAAAAAGGACAACTCTAATTTTGGTTGGACATTTCAAATCTTCAGTAGAAGTATGGGTCATGTTGTATGGATATTGATTTTAAAGACGTAAAGAGTTAGGGGTATTTATAATTTTTAAATTATTTAATATTAAATAGATAGGTTTGAAGTTAATTTTAAATAGAGCTTTTGCTTGTATGTGGTGATTTGGTGAATACTTAAAAGCATTTATTTAAATTAAAAGTTTATTGGTTAAACATAAGAAAGAACAAGTAATTAAGATGATCCAAAGGCCAAGGTGAAATGGAACTGGGCAGTGTTGCTGGAGAGTGTAACCATTATCTATGACAGGCCTGCATAGGCGACAACGTTGCGGGCTTCCTGCCTGTCAGTACATGTGCTGTGGCAGAACAGTTACCATTGGTCTCGGAGCTGGCATTGAGATTGCTGTAAGTGGACCAGACCTGAAGTCACTGACACCGTAGCAAATCCCAACATGGAAGCCAATGTGTGCACCATGTGTGACAGGCCTGAGAAGCTCAGCAGATTCTTTGCAGCTGCAGAGGTTTCCAGGGTGGTTAGCACCAAAAGGGCCTTTGCCCCTCGGTGAGCATGGGCTGTGCTGAGGAAACAACCAGCCTCAATGGTCCCAGCACAGGAACCAGAATCAACAACTCTGGCCTGATTGAGCCCCAGGATGTGGTACCAGGGAGTGGTGAGCCGAAGGGTGCACTCTACCTTTGTTACAAGAGTGACTAGCCTCTATGGTTGAGGAGTCCCACAAAGAGAACTCTGACAATGTGGAAGTCATCCTCTTCTTTGGTTTCAGAGGCCAAGAGTGCCCCAAGAGCTTGTGCCTCTTTGAGGACTGCTCCTGTGAAGAGGATCTCCTCCTGTCTCTATCCAAAGCTAAGGATGGAGAGGAATTCCCTTTAGCTGACCGAGGTGGTACTGATGCCAGGCAAAGAGTGGCTTCCACAAGGAGGTACCTGAGGTGTTCTCTCTGCTTCCTACTTCTTGTCTTGAAGCATCAGCAAATCACACACCTACTCCTGACACAACACTTACCCAAGCACTTCAGACAGCAAGAGTGAGGGTTGCTCATGGGCGTTGGTTTGTGACACCAGAGCAGGGCTTGAAGCCAGGGGACCCTGGCACAGGCTTTCCTGGTATCAGGCAGAGCCCACAGTCCAGTAACTACTAACAGTGGAGAATATGTTAAATGAGAGGGTGGGGGAAGAAAGAAGGTCCAAGGACTCAAAATGAGTACCACTAACTAACAACAAGAATTAACTATAACGGCTTGTTTGCAGAAGAATGAGCTAGTAGCACACACTGACCACCAATGATAAGAAGGAACTGAAGCTTTGGCAGGGCGGCCCTGCCCTCATGCCTTTGGCTCAAAGCATGAGGGACACCAGATCACAGGTATGGTCGCCACTATGAGTACTACTTGGGAAAACTCTCTGGCACTGGTGCACAAGACACACACACACACATACTCCTAATGTAATGGACATCTGCAATCACTCGAAGAAGAATTTCAATATCAGTTGGTTTGCCAATATTAGCCTTATTTAATTCCCATTAAAGTCAAGAGGACTCTTTTCATTACTTTAATGGATGTTGGATTGGCCCTATTTGATGTTAACTTTGCCTGCTGAACTTTTTCAGTGATATTTGGGGAAGAAGATTTACCATTAATAGTCAAAGGCTACGGATAAAACATTTATATTCAAGGTGTTTCAAAAACACTATGGGCAATCACCTTGTCACAGATATACACTGCCCCTCACCCAGTACCACTGCTAGATACAAAAGTGCATAGTATACATTGTCCTGCAGTGAAATTAGCAGTCAAGAGGTTAAAATATGGCTTCAGTGGCTCTCGTATTTTCTGTCTTAGCTTAGACAATCTTGTTCTGAATAATCATTTGGCTTTGCAGAGGTATCAGGTTAACTGCAATCAAGTTGAAGATGATGAGGTGGAATCTGGCCACTTTCTTGTCTTTTCTCTGTCTTCCTCGCCATACTGTAAGATTAGCAGAATGGTGTTTTCCACTGTGTATCTATTTGATAAGATTAAAAAGAGGATTAATGAAGCAAGCTACTTCAGTTATAAGAAGGCAATTCTGCTGAAAACTGCAAAACTGACCCAATTTTTTTGCTTGGTCTCTTGCTTCCCTTTACATTATTACACAAGTACTCAGAACCTTATGTCTTCAGAATACAACCACTCCTTTTATTACTACTTTGTTGTACTGGTAGCAACTGCTCTAGGTCATCTGTCTGGCATGTTAAAAACTGTATTTTCTGATACCACAAGCACCTCATTGCTCCAAGACTCATCATTTTAGCCCTAAAAATTGCTGGTGCTCTAAACTACAGTTTGCACTATGCTCCATAATTTTCCATACCTACTGGTTCTAGCCTATCTTAATGGAATAATACCTCCAGCACTGGGCTTTCCCCTGCTGTGCTGAATTGGTACTTCTGAAAGGAGCTCCTGTGCTCAGCATGTGAAATGTTAGTTAAGACAGTGAGGGAGAAAAGTCTAGTGTCAGAGACAGAATACATTAAGATACTATCAAAAAGTGGGACTGGAAGGGATTAGTGGGAAGAGCTGAAACGTGGGAGAAGAGAAATGGAAAGGCAGAGAGGAGATAGCAGATGAAAGGGGGCAAAGATGAGAACAGAGAGGAAGAGGATGGGAAACAGCAGATGAAAACAGAAGTGGAAAGGGAGGAAAAAGAATAGCAGAGAAAGGAATGGAAACGTTGATGAGGAAAGACGGGAATATGTGAGTGAGTGGGAAAGAATGGGAAAGGGGGAAAGAGAGGAAGATAAAAAGATAGATTGCAGGTGGGGAAAGAAGAGACAGATAAGTGATGTATGGTAAATGGAGGGAAAGAAAGTGATGGGACCAGAGTGAAAAGGACAGGGAAAATGGAGGTGATAAGGGGAAGTGAGAGAGAGATGGCTAATGGGCCAAAGAGAGAAGCATCTGGGTATAGATGGGTATTTGTGTGGATGACCATTATCTAGTGACATTTTTGTTCTGTCATTGTCTAATGTAGGGCCTGCTCCTGGAAACACTTAGGGTATGTCTACACAGCATTTTGGAGCCCACAGGGGTGAGTCTCCCAGCCTGGGTCAACAGAATTGGATAGTGGGGCTAATTCTAGTGCTCTGAAAATACTTTGTACACAGTGCTCAGAAGTTGGGGCACATGCTGAAGCATGGGCTCTGAAGCTAGGAGTGGTACAGTAAAGAATTAAACACTAAGATAAAGTTGCTAACCTTCAAAGAACCTCAGGCCCCTTCTTTGTTGCCTTGGTAAGGGCCCTATCACCAGGCCTCAACCAGCAAGAGCTCCTGTGGTGCTCCTTCTCAGGAGCTCTGAGCGTAGGTCAGTTTATCTCCATTGCCTGCCCGGCCCTGAGTTACCCTTTTTAAGCTCCTCCTCCAACCTGGGCAAGCTTCGCAGGTGCAGTGGGATGGGAATGCCTGGGTCCAGAGTATCTCTTTAACCCCTTCCCTTCCAGTGCATGGTTTGTACACCCCATCACAGGACATAAGGGTGAGCCTGCATAAATCAGATTGCAGGATCTGGGCCTTTAAAAGGATGTGCACATGCCCATTTGATGGTACCATTTAAACTGTATACCAAATATTTTGAAAATTATTATTAGTAGTAGTATTACTGTAGTGCTTAGGAGCCCTAGTCATGGTCCAGGACCGCATTGTGTTAGGCGCTGTACAAACACAGAACAAAAGATGGTCCCTGCCCCAAGGACCTTACAGTCTAAGTAAGACAAAAGACAAGAAATAAGCAGTTTTATTATTAAGTGTTCTTTTATTTCCAGTTAAAATAAGGACATTGCTGAACAAAATTTATCCAGTTTCATAACGATGAAGTCTGTGATTTTAGCTACCTATAAGAGTTCCTCAGGGACAGAAAGCCCTAAAGCCCCCAAAACCCCTATACAGGAGCAATTTAGGTCTCCACGGATATAACAATTTGAAATACAAGTGCAATAAGGGCTGCATCCTGCTGTAAATGAAACATTTCCCAAGTCCATCTCTGCTTTTCAATCTCTGTAATTTTTTCGTTAGATCAAGAGTTACTCATTTTTGTTGGCAGTAAAGAAATTCCAATTTGAACTGCCTTGTGTCTTCAATAGGAATTTTCCCAAAGTGCAGAAATAAAAATGTAAAACTTTGCTGTGTTTCATTACTTTTATTCTTTTGAACATTGCTTCTCTGAAAGCTCTGTGTGAAATTATTAGAAGACAGGTTTTGAAATGCTTGTGAAAGTAGATGCATATACGGGGCTCAAAGGGCCTTATTTAAAAAAGAAATTTGCCAGTTACCCAGATCTCTGGTTGGTTATGCCCATTCAAGGATACAGAATCCATCATTCGTATGATTATTTTTACATCTGAACTTTTTTTTATACTAGATAGACTTGAAACTTTCAGGGTCATTTGCCCAGCATGTAGTGGAATGTCCTGTGCTATAGATTCCAATTAGCAAGACCATGTTCAATGGTCTTGTACCACCAATGCTGTCTAACTGCTTTCCACTTGGCTTTATATGTTTCTTCTTTGTTGCAGCTGCAACCAGGTCTATCCACCCTTTGATGGAAAAATTTCAATTACCCCAGGGAGAAGCTTTTAGCTTTATTAAGCATTGAAGTCTATACATTTGTTCTTTAGTTGAAGAGCAGTTCAAAAGAAGAGTTTCTGAGGAAGTAATCTGATAAATTAGGATAAGTCTTGTGGACTTTCACTGCTAATGTTTTTCTGTAATCTGAACCTAAGAATCTGCCAACTCAATATACTGTTAAGCATTTCTTTAACACTTTTAGCCCCTGAGAGATGTTTCTTACACTTCTTTACAAGTAAATGGCTCTTTAGTGGTTGTGAGACTGCTGTGCTCTTGGCATAACATTGATGTCACAGAAAACTGGATAGCTCAGGCACTATGTGACAGGATACAGAGCAGTTCATTAATTATGATCTAGCTTAGGTGGATACTGAGAGAAAATTGTCCCTATTGTTGGCCATGTGAATAAACTGGTGGTTTCAGTTCTTAGCTGACATGTTTCCATGTCACTGCAACTAATTTTGGTAATCTCAGAAGAGAAACAAAGGATTGGATACACATGGTGGCTGAACTACCTTCACATTGCGGAGGTGGGCCTGCTAGGACAGTGTGGTGGCGAAGTGACATGGAGGAAAGCTTGTACTACTGCTATGTAAGCAATATCTCGCCTACAGATACAAAGAGAGCTTCCCTTTCTAATGCTGTCAATCTTGTACCTTCCTTCATCAGTGGGTTCATTTATATAAATAAATGAGGCTGTCACTTATATTTTTTAGTGTTTGAAAATTCCACAAAAGTTGCACGTCAGTGATTTGAAATGGAATCCTTCATTATTGCCTCTATCTCGCAAATTAATTTATTACTGCATTTGAAGTCCTAAATGCCTCTTGAGAAAGCTGAACATATGCTCTAACAATCTACCCATAAAGAGCAAACATGAGAGTTAGAAATTTAAAGAAGATAATCTTTTAGTTGTATGAAAATCCTGTCATTCTTGCTTTACTGTTTTTAAGCTTCACATAATGCTGTCTTCCCCCCCGCCCCTTACTTCCATAGAGGTTCAGTTCTTCCTAACTCATCCTGTTCGGAGTGATGAGGGAAAATAGACTCATTCTGATGTGCTGAGTAAAGGGCACAAGAACTAAGTTTATTGTTAACATCATCAAATTGGTCAGAACAACACTAGTGTTCTTTAATGGAACATATACTGGTAGGGGTTCTCAAGAAAGAGTGTGGAGGGGAGACATATATAGCAGAGGATTTCTGAAGCACTCATTTTTGTATATATAGGTGATAACTATCAGTTTCAAGCACAGGTGATAGAATTTACACAACCAAATGCCATTTTGCCAGAAACAATACCCTTTTTAATTGGTCTGGTAACACACAGTGCTATACCCTAGAGCATTACCCAGACTGTCCCAAGACATAAGACTACTACTACTACTACCACCACCACCACCACAAAAAGAAAGACTTTGATGAAGTTCTCTGCTGTACAGTGATCCAGCACAAGGCCTAATACCACTTAAGAGATACGTAGGCATGCACTGTCCCTCTGATAGGTATGAATTTCACCCTTTATTAGTCATTAACCCCCCTCCAAAACAATAAATAAATGTAAAGTAAGAAAAGAAACCTAGAAGCTGTTTGATCTCTTTATCCTCTACTTACAAATAAACCAGTTCATGAAACCTAAAACAGAGGAGAAATAATTAACAATATACAAATTATTTCTACATCTAAGTCCCTCCAAGGATGCCTAGTGGCATCAAAGCTTTGGCTTCTCTTTAACAAAATGAAAGTCACCTTACATGAACTATTAAGGAGTGATTCTGCTCTGCACAGTGATCTGTAAAATCTGGCACTGTGGCTCCATATTTATTGTCTCAATTATTTCTATACAAAATCTGATTGGTTAACAGGTGCAAAGATTTCTCTCTCTAACTGATGGCTGTGCAAACTCAACCTGGGATCTGCAACTCCTTCTTTCCTTCTGATGTAGCATCACCAGCAACAGAGGTTCTGCATGTCATTTTAGGCCCACAGTTCCATTTGTGCAACACCTATTTCTTCAAATATCATTTTCAGGACCACATAAGCAATGGCCTTTCCCCTCAGTGCATTTGGGCAGGAGCAACTGACTGAAAAAAATAGTGAAAAATTCTGATGATGAGGAAAAAAAAGGGCATAGACTCCAACTCATTCCCTCTGAGTTGTACTGACCCCTGCAAGGCTAACTGGTGTATAAAGCAGTAAAAACATATTTTTATCATAAAAGTCAGCAGGTAAGACTCTGAACACACAGAGAGCAGCATAGGTGCTCAAACTACGGTTGCTGGGGGTGCTTTACCACCCCCTGGCTTAAAGTAGTAATAACAGCCCAAATATATAGTTTCTGCCTATAGCACCCCCCACTATAAAAACTGTTCCAGCACCACTGGAGCGCAGAGCTGTTGAGGAAGAAGGTGCTGTTTTTACCTATTCCCTTTTCAGAGCAAGTCTGCATTTTAAGTCTGCATTCTTCTGCATGCTAAGAATTATTTTTTTATTCTGCATTTTTAAAAATAACCTCTTGGAAACTTAAAAATAAACTTCTTCTGCCAATTTTGTTTATCTGTGATATTTTCTCTAGGGTTTCTTATGAATGCAAGACACTGAGGGTGAGCGTCATTTTCTTTTTTATATATCAGCACCATCAGTGATGGCAACCCAACTCTGTGAATGAGATTTATTAGCTAGGTTGTGCCCCCTCTGATGGCCGAATAGCTGATGCTGCCACAACAAAGCATAAATGTTTTAAGGTGCTTCAAAAATAATGTCTATTTTGGTTTGGTTTCAGTTTACAAGCAACAAATTGGTAGATATAAAAATAATTCACATTTAGAATTATTAAAAAAATCCAGTCCCCACTGGATTTATAACAATATTAAACTACCATGAATAACAATTTGGGAAAGAACTACCTGATGATATCCCTTCTGTAACAGAGTAGCTGACCCTAAGAACATGTGTAGGAATGCACAGTTCTTTTGCTGAGTCACACTAGACTCAGGTGCTAAAACCCTATGTTATGGTACATGGTAATTACTGCCGAGTCATGCTGGTAGATGCAGTTTAGGGAGCTTGGACAGAGGAGATTCTGTGGAGACTCCTAAAAGAGCCAAGCCTGGGGAGGAAGCTTATGCTAAGGTTTATGCTGTCTTGCTTTTTGAATTTTTGAGGATGGGTTACGAATGCAGCTTATTAACAAGTCAAAAATAAAAGTTGCCCTCAGGACAAGACATAGAAAATGTTGATTTGTTTCTTGTTCTAACTTGGGCACCTAAAGTTTGGCAGCTTAGTTAACATTTCTCAATAGAGCCTCCTAAATAAACATCCTAATTTTTGAAGGGGCGCTTTACCTGCAGCACCCATTGAAATTAGCAGAAATTTTCAGAGGTGCTGAGTACCCCTGAAAATTAGATAATTTAGCCACCCAAATCTGAAAAAACTGGCACAAATCCAATGAAATCATTGGATGGGTTGCTCTTGGAGGGGCTTTGTTTTGTGTGCTATAATGGAGAAGTGACAGCATTTTTCTGACACAGCTTAGCATTTGTATGTTTCACAGAATTTCAGGAGGAATTTGAAAGAAAAGAGGATAGGCATATGGTATGTTGGGATGGAGAGGATGGAAGAAGGCGTGGAATGGAATGGAGATGAAGGGAGAGGTGAGAGTAATTGGCAGTGTTGGAAGAGGTAGGAAATAGGACCAGTGATGCAGTGTGCAGAGCCTTGCAGAAGTGGGGCTCTCTCCTTCACAAAAACTAAAGCCACAAGACTTATCTTGGGGGAGGCAAGTGTCTAGGGAGTATCCACGGGTAAATTAAATACTCATCTTAAAATCCAGTTAAGTAAGGTGTGCACTAAATTCCATGAGACTGATTATAGCTAAGTCTATAAGCTTAGACTGTGGGTAAAACAAGAACTTCAGAAAGATCACCTTGTTAGGTCAGTAAGATCACTGTCACAGCCATGATCCCCCAGGCAAAGTTGGTAGTAGCCCTTGCCTCTGTGCCTGCCCCTGAACGCTATAGGAGCTCTGCAGCTGGAAAAGGCATTTATCTTTGCTCCCTTGAGCGGCTGCATTACAATCAGTTTTTAAATTACATGATCACAGGAGCCATCGGATTAAGATGTCAAGCTGACAGAGACACTAACCTTCACTAGAGCAAATCTTTACTCTGATGGACCATAGATGCTATACCAGAAATTTTTCTCTAGCATAGTGTGACGTTGCACTCCATATGTTTTATGGAAATATGCTTATGAGTGTGAATATGTAGTAACTGGAATATGCTTTATGCAAAAGGTCTCTTGGAAGGTATCATAATAAAAGTTATAACCTACTGAATATATTCCTCCTATTTGTATGCATGTATCATTCTTGTATCTGAAGCTAGAAATATGAAGTATAACTCTGAAGTCCTATTGTAATTATGCAAAGTGTGGGCCATTAATGGTGGTTTAGAATCTTGATGGCTCCCATTGACTAGGACAATTGGTTGTAAATGGTTTATTTACCTGAAAGCCTTCCTGTGTACCTGTGGGCCAACCCAGGAAGAATGGAGACTAGGGGTCTTACAGTGACATGTGACTATGTCACATGATAATGAAATCCATCTTAAATCTGGTACTTTTCCATTTAGAAGGAGGGGCAGGGACCCAGAGAGACAAAAGATTCCCATCTTGTGCCAAAGCTATAAAAGGGAGTGGAGCAGGACAAAAGGGGCGGCCAGCCATAAGAAAACCTCTGCTTACCACCTGAGATGTCTGCTGGAACTAACAAGGACTGTACCAGGGAAAGGATTGGGCCCAGACTAGGAAGGAGTCTAGTCTGTGAAATAAGCTTATTGGAACATCTCTAAGGGTGAGATACTACCTGTAATCAGTTTCTTAATATATTAGGTTTAGACTTGCGTGTTTTGTTTTATTTTGCTTGGTGACTTACTTTGTTCTGTCTGTTATTACTTGAAACCACTTAAATCCTACTTTTTATACTTAATAAAATCACTTCTGTTTATTAATAAACCCAGAGTAAGTGATTAATACCTGGGGTACCAAACAGCTGTGCATATCTCTCTATCAGTGTTATAAAGGGCGAACAATTTATGAATTTACCCTGTATAAGCTTTATTCAGAGTAAAACAGATTTATTTGGGGTTTGGATCCCATTGGGAACTGGGTGTCTGGGTGCTGGAGATAGGTAACCCACTGAGCTGTTTTCAGTTAAGGCTGCAGCTTTGGGGGTGTGGACCAGACCCTGGGTCTGCGTTGCAGCAGGCTAGTGTGTCTGGCTCAACAAGACAGGGTTCTGGAAGTCCCAAGCTGGCAGGGAAAACGGGCTCAGAGGTAATTTCAGCACATCAGGTGACAGTCCCAAGAGGGTCTCTGTGACCGAACCCGTCACACACAGTGCTTTCACCCCTCTGCCACATGCTCCCGCTGATGTGATATTAGATCATATTATCTGAGTAATAGTATCTGAATATGTAATTAAAGATTACATATCTATACTGTATAATCTTTATTTATAATTGCATATGCACCAAGGGAGAGTTAAGGTTGACTGCACAAATAGCACTCTTGGACTTTTAAATTCTTAACCACACAGCCTTAACATCCAATTACCATAATGGTGGTGGTGGTTGTTTTTAAATGGAATATGTAAGTGTGAGATTTAACATCACAAATGTACAAGTCATATTACAAACCAGTTCTTCAAGTACATTGACTTCACTGGGCATTACTTGTGTCCTGGGCCTTGGAGGTGGAGAAATCAAGGCCCCAAATAATCAGACGTGTTCCTTTCCCAAAAACACTTATTGTCTAACTGAGAAACAAATAAAACATAGGGCAGTAACTCAGATGTAGGATGGCATGGGGCAATCAGTATAGAACGCTTGGGAAAAGTGGGTTTTAAAGAGGGATTTGAAGGATGGAAAAGAGGGCATGAGAATCCTGTTTAGAGGTCACATACCTTGGTATTTATATGCCTTACCTGCTTTTACATGGGTATCTGCTCCTGTCAAGGTGACTTCACTTGCTGCTAGTGACGGTTTTGGGGCCAGTCAATGACTAACTTCACAAAGGAGGATTTCAAGGTGCTGGTGAACTGCCTACTTCAGGGGCTTGTCTGGCGACCTGGTATGGGGGTTGCCCAGAAGGACAGACTATGAATGGGGATGCCGAATGCTGTGGAAGGCTACAGCAGAGATCTTAAAGTCTTTAAAAAAAAAAAGGCAGAAGGCACTCTGCAAGGAAGTCAAGAGGGTGGCACCAATCTGGCAGTGGCAGAAAAGAGGAGTTCTGGTCAGAGCTGGGAGATGGGACATGTGTTCTGTGGAATGAGGAGTATTGTGGTTCTCTAGTCCACCCTATGGAAGGCCATCCATTGCATAAGAAAGATGAACACTACTCTCATGAGCTTGCAGGCCACAAGGGTGTGTGCAGGAAATGTTTGTGCCTTAACGCATATTTATAACCCAGACAAAATGTACACTATGTAACTTCTTCCCACTGCTTTTCCTCCTGCACCCCACCTCCCCAAACTGTATTTCCTCTTTCCAGATCATGTCTTGAGTTCCGCCCCCATGCAGCTAGACATGAGCTCACCAGAATCCAAAATCACTGCAATGTGAGGGGAGACTGTCAGATAATGAGCACTGCTAGTGATACTCTTGCAGCATACAGCTACTGTTCATCGGAGTAGTTAGATGGTTTTGGAGAATAAAACCTTTAACAAGAGGACCATCAAGCCAGCAGCAGTCCCTCAAGGTAGCATCGGCTGGCACCAGCTAATATCTCTAGTGGCAAGAGCTGCCAAGCCCCGCAGGGGATGTATTCGAGTCAGAGGAGGAGGAGTGTGATGGATGTGACATCACTGCCCTCATTTTGTTCCTTCATCGCTCTGCAACAAGGGAGGTTGGTAAGGGCATCAGGGCCCTCCCACTCCACTGGGCTCTGGCCCAGCGCCCTATGAAAGGTAGTGATATCAAACATGCTGGAGTGCTTCAACTCTGCCCTCCTGGGCCACGTCCTACCATTCACTTCCCCACACAGCCTTAAAGGCCTTCACGTTGAAGTCCAACAGAAGATAGCCCAAAACAAATGACTCTTCAGCCCATCTGGTAGCCCTTTTCCTTGCAGGCTAGAACCAGCTTCAAACTGGCCCAATATCCTGGGGTTCACTCCCACTGCCTGGGGGCTGTCACACACTCCCTCCACCCAGGATTTTAGGCAGGCAGCAGTCCTTGATAAGCCCTTCTCTCCAGCCATGCTCCCATTGCAGCGCTCAGCCTCCAGGCTTCTCTCAGTCCTCAAACCAAGGGAGGAATGTCCCAGTTACCTCACTTGGGTCACTTCCCTAGTTCCTCCTCTAGGGTTGGGATAGCTGACAGCTGTCACTTGCAGACTTCTCTCTTGCAGTAAGGACTTCTGCTGTGCCCTTACTCAGGAGCTCCCACAATAGCTCTGTCTTGCTATCCTGTCTGCTCCACTTCTGAGCTGCCTGCCTCCCTTTTGAGCTTCTCCTCCAGCTGGACCAGCTCTGCAGGTGTGGGAGAGCAATGTCATCTGAGCCCAGAACTGCTCCTTAACTCCTTCTGTCCCAGTGTGGGGTTTTTACACCCCATCACAGGAACCTGGTTGGATATTAGTGGAGGGGGGGAGGGGTCGCCTTCCTCTGCAGCATGGGGCTGGGGTCACTGACAGATTTAAACTAGTGTAAATGGTGGATTCTCTATAACTTGAAGTCTTTAAATCATGATTTGAGGGCTTCAGTAACTCAGCCAGAGGTTATGGGTCTATTACAGGAGTGGGTGGGTAAGTGAGATTCTGTGGCCTGCGATGTGCAGGAGATCAGACTAGATAATCATGATGGTCCCTTCTGACCTTACAGTCTATGAGTCTAAAAGCTGGAACAGCTCCCCTCATTAGTCTTTGATTTTCACAAAGAGCATAGACTCAGTCCATCAGCTACTCAGTCAGTACACAGATTTCCATGGTGGCAAGGCACCTACAAGAGTCCTGTGAGTCCACCATGTGTACCAGTGGTGGCAGCACAACTCCAATATAGTAGGCCCCACTGATCTGTCACGTCACAAGAATCGCTCTTACCGCCAGCAGTACTGCGCCAGCCAAATGCCCCCACTCGTCTCCGCAAGGTACTCAAACAAGTATTCAGCTGCTGAGGGCCACAGGCCAAGTAACTGAGGAAGAGAATGGGGGCACATCCCATCCCCCTCATGTCTGTTCCATCTTGATAGTCAACCCCATCTTTTTTTTTTTTTTTTTCCATACGAAGGAGAACCTGGGCATGCTCTGGACAGGCCTAACTCTTCAGTGCCTACATCTGGCTTTGCCTCATGTGAAAATCCTTGTTGGATGCCTAGCAATAAAGCAAAAATATTGAGTACATATCCCCAACATTACGCACAGCTGGCTTGCATACACTCTTGATTGGGACTGTGTGCAGACATTGAAATTCCCTACCTGGGACTGTGCCCTTAGCTGGCAGGAAGTGCGGTCTATACTTACTGGAAGGGTGTGTTCTGAGAATGCCAATCCTATGTCCTCCAATCAGTACATATCCTCTGACAGTATAGGGAAACCATGTGAGTTGACATCACTTGACCTTTATCTCCACCTCTCAAATTCAGAGCACAGTGGCCTTGTCACTGAGGTGGCAGCTGGAATGATTTTTATTCATGATTTTTTTTTTAAAAAACCACTTGTAATCTAAAGCTAATATCTTCTCTTCATTGACCTGGGACCATTCAGTCCAGAAAAAAAGAGCACAAGAGCCCTTGTTGAATGAGAAACATGCAATAATTTTTAAATACATTATTTTCACAAATGAATACATGCCCTAATTACTCTTATTTCCGTCACTTGTATAACCTTGATTTATCTTTGATACATGGAGCAGAATGGCTCACAATTGGTAGGGCACAAGTATGGGTGTCTAGGATACAGCTCTCCCGTTCCCAGCTGTAGGGCCTTTATATTCTCTGTGTCTCAGTTTCCCATCAATAAAACAGGGATAATACTTACTCATCTTCATACAGTGCTTTGAGATCTTCTGACGAAGAGCAGCCCTGTAAGCGTTAAGATTTATTAGTAGTTCTGGAGTGACTTGCCTCTAATTTTACATTGGTATTTAACAATTCAATCTCTTTTTCCTACTGTTTTACTGGCAGCTGAAGATTCTGAAAAGTGAGTTGATGCATAATCCTCAGGTTTACCGTAAATATCCGTTGTTTACATGGGGCCAGGTTAGGACTGGTCTTTTTGTGGGTGTTTTTGAGGGTAGGAGCAAAGAGCTTCCAAACTCTTTGTTGATCTTATACAAGAACCAGTCTTAACTGCAGTCTCTTCACTCAGAAGAGCACAGGCACTGCTTCTTCTGTGCCACCCATGTGGCATCTCAAAAGGAAAGAGGAGGCCGAGTCTCTCCCCCACCACAGCAGTCCACAAATCAGGTTGAATGCACTGGGATGGGGCTAGTGCACCATGCTGTGTACGGGGACGCTTGGGGTGGTGGGCACAATCCCCTCCCCAAGCTCCAGCTAGGACAAAGCAGCTTTGCTCCCCTTCTTGGGATTGTGCCTTAAAAGGACAAGCTAGCCAATTCTGTGCATCCTCAGCATTAAATATGTGGGGGGGGAAATAAAATAAAAGCCAAGACCACCTTTTCCTTTACATTTCCAGGAGGGCCTGATCCAATTCCCACTGATGCCAATGTGAGTCTTGCCACTGAAAGCAAAGGGCTTTGGATCAGCCCCCAAATGAATATCTCACTCTTATCCATCTGATGGATCTAGATCCTGAGCTATAAATCGTTGGGGAGGGGGAAAGCAGGAAGAGTTTACAATGGAAAAACAGTGACCAATTCATAACAATACCAATGCTAATGGACATTAGGATTTCCATCATTATAGCAATTAAACGTTACGATGCACCAAATTCCATTGTTCACTCAGCATCAGCAAATATGAACCATGCAAATATTGTTTGTTTAGTAACTCTGCCTTTAAATTTCTGCAATTCTTCTCTATAACTTAAACCTGCTGAAAATGTGAGTATAGCATGAACATGGATGAAGAAATATCATCAGGAATTGTTCTATATGTTGTTCCACTGCTGCCATCTAGAGTATAAAAGTAGTACAGTAGCAAGAAACTGTCAAATACATTTAATTAATGCCTGTTTGTATTAAACAGTGAACACATATAATAATATTCATTACTTTTTAAATATTTTGTTCCACTGCTGCCACCTAGAGATATAAAAGTAGTACAGTATTCATCCAACTATACATATTTAATTAATGGTTATTTGTATTAACTGTGGGTGATAGCTTACCTTTCTAATGTTTTTCCCCATTGCCTGTGGCACTCTTTGTCCTCAATGGCAGTTTTACCTGAGTAAGGAGAGCAGAATTTGACTTTAAAAGACTGTAACAAATCAGTTAAGTCAAATATTTAATTTGCCTTTTTTATTTAAAAAATAGACTAGACTTACAGAAAAACATCTGACTTTGCAAAATGCTTTTATGGCGCACACAATTGTATGTATGCCTAGGGGACTGTAAAGAGATTAATGAATACAATTAGAACAAGAAAAGAAGTACATCAGTATTAAATGAGTGTGATAATTAAAGGAATCTTCAACAACTAATGTATGTGACTTACTACTGTATTTGAAAGTGTAAAGGAGTCCCCCTTTGATGCCTTGAGGATAGCTGAATGACCATCACAAGGAATTTTAGCTATCCTTGTTCTTTTGGCATATTTAATTTTCAAGAAACTTTTAATGACTGAGCTAGAAGGCCGGACTCCTCAAAGATCAAAGAGCAGCCAGTTTACTACCTGCATTGTTCCTTCCTCCTTTGGAGCCACTGTCTTTTGCTGACTTAATAATCACTTTCCTTGTGGCTCCTCTGCAACTTTACTGGGATTCCTCATCTTGTCATGTCCACTGTGAAGGTCAGCACATTCCAGACCCTTGCTTGGGAATGAACATTGACAATTCTGTTGCAATGCCTCACATCTCAGGAATTTCATGCAAGGATCTTTTTGATTCCTTCCTCTAATGGCAGGTTTGATTGAAAAAACAAACAAACCCAACCCTTTTCCTGAATTTTGACCACAGGATGTTTTCAAGGAGACTATCGCTGGCTTCTGGAAATCAACAGGAATCCACCCACACGTCTCTGTTGTTTTCATCACATACTCTGATGTACATACCCACCACCTTCCTATAAAATAAGACTGACCTATCTGCAAAGTAATGTTACTTTCAAAACTCCTCTCTAGCTTCTCCATACTTAGACATAGCTGTTATCACAATGGCCTTGGCTAAATAACATTAACTGGACAATACAATGTGTCTTCCTATTGTTTCCAAATACTTCACAGTAGGAAGACAATTGTGGACAGCATTTAGTATAAGGAAGGTAATAATGATTTGTTCTAAATCAAATACGAGTGTTTTTTCCCATATAGTCTCTTAGAAGCCTATAAGCAACCATGGTAATAAAGGTTTGACACACAGAAATGTTAGTAACAGGCTGTTGCTCCAATCCCAGCCCCTGTCACACCTGGGTCAGGCTAAAAAAGTTGTTACCCATTCACTTGAAAGGGGTTAGTATCCACTTACTCCAAGACTTACTGTAACATCTTCCCCTGTACTGTCAGTAGCATCTTGGATATCTTTGTAAGTTTTATTTAGATTAGGGCTGTTGATTAATTGCAGTTAACTCACATGATTAACTCAAAAAAATTAATTGTGATAAAAAAATTAATCGTGATTAATCGCATGGTTAAACACTAGAATACCAATTGAAATTTATTACATATTTTTGGATTTTTTCTACATTTTCCAATATATTGATTTCTATTACAACACAGAATACAAAAGGTGTTTGTTTATATTATTTACTCACTTTATATTATTATTTTTATTACAAATATTTGCACTGTAAAAATGATAAACAAATAGTATTTTTCAGTTCACCTCATACAAGTACTGTAGTGCAATCTCTTTATTGTGAAAGTGTAACTTACAAATGTCGATATTTTTGTTACATAACTACACTCAAAAACAAAACAAGGTAAAACTTTAGAGCCTACAAGTCCACTCAGTCCTACTTCTTGTTCAGCCAACTGCTAAGACAAGCAAGTTTGTTTACTTACAGGAGATACTGCTGCCTGCTTCTTATTTACAATGTCACCTGAAATTGAGAACAGGCGTTCGTATGGCACTTTTGTAGCCAGCGTTGCAAGGTATTTATGTGCCAGATATCCTAAACATTCCTATGCCCCTTCATGCTTCGGCCACCATTCCAGAGGACATGCTTCCATGCTGATGATGCTTGTTAAAAAAAAGAATGCATTAATTAAATTTGTGACTGAACTCCTTGGGGGAGAATTGTATGTCTCTTGCTCTGTTGTACCCACATTCTGCCATATATTTCATATTATAGCAGTCTCGGATGATGACCCAGCACATGTTCATTTTAAGAACACTTCCACAGCAGTTTTGACAAAATGCAAAGAAGGTACCAATGTGAGATTTCTAAAAATAGCTATAGCACTCGATCCAAGGTTTAAGAATCTGAAGTGCCGTCCAAAATCTGCGAGGGACGAGGTGTGGAGCATGCTTTCAGAAGTCTTAAAAGAGCAACACTCAGATGCAAAAACTTAAGAACCTGAACCACCAAAAAAAAAATCAACCTTCTGCTGGTGGCGTCTGACTCAGATGATGAAAATGAACATGCATCGTCGATCCGTTCTGCTTTGGCTCATTATCGAGCAGAACCCATCATCAGCATGGACATATATAAAGTGAGCACTGTACACTTTGTATTCTGTGTTGTAATTGAAATGAATATATCTGAAAATGTAGAAAACATCCAAATATATTTAAATAAATGGTATTATATTTATATATATACATATATAAACAATAAACATTATTGTTTAATCGCGATTAATTTTTTTAATCGCTTGCCAGCCCTAATTTAGATGTCATCTGTCCCTCCTGTACAACCGTTGAATGACTTTGGTGAAGGCAGAATAGCTTTTTTTTTTTTTTAACTAATCCTTTTGACTATGAGACTAAGGGCTTGTTATGCCATGCTTGAATTGATATTTCAAAGAGAATTCAAAATATGAGGCAGTTGTGACTGGTGAGTCATTATTGGAATCTGATCTGGAATCTCTCACCATAGGCAAATTGTTTTTCAATATATTGTGTAATAGCTCAGGTTTTAAACACGCACTACTAATTAACACTGGACAAAATTTTTCTGATGAAAAAGATGTTTTTCATCAAAAATAAGGGTTATTGAAAAGAAGGATTTTGCATAAAAATCATTTTTGGTAATATTTTGTTTTCTATAATATTTTCTAAACAAAATGTAAGGGGGAAAATGCTCGATTCACATTTTTCATTTTGAAATTGTGCATGTTGTCTCCGCTTAGCCTGTTTTCCAACTATTAAAAGTTAGAACACCATGAGAAAAAAGCAACTTTCCTGACCATTACTATTGCCAGTTGGAAAACGGGAACAAAGTGTAGCATATTAGTTCTCAGAGTGAGAACAACGCTGCCACTTATAAATGAAATCTCTCTCTCTCTCTCTCATATAAGAACAGGCATACTGGGTCAAACTAATGGTCCATCTAGCCCAGTATCCTGTCTTCCGACAGAGGCCAATGCCAGGTGATTCAGAGGAAATGAACAGAACAGGCAGTTAATAATCAAGTGATCCATCCCTTGTCGTCCACTTCCAGCTTTTGGCAGAAAGAGACTAGGGCCACCCAGAGAATGAGATTGCATCACTGACCATCTTGGCTAATATCCATTGATGGACCTATCCTCCATGAACTTATCTAATTCTTTTTTTGAATCCCATTATAGTTTTGGCTTTCACAAGATCCCCTGGCAACGAGTTCCACAGGGTGATGTGTGTTGTGTGATGAAATACTTCCTTTTGTTTGTTTTAAATCTGCTGCCCATCAATTTCATTAGGTGACCCCTTGTTCATGTATTAAGTGAAGGAGTAAATAACATTTCCTTATTCACTGACTCTACACCAGTCATGATTTTACAGACCTCTATCATATCCCCCCTTAGTCGTCTCTTTTCCAAGCTGAAAAGTCCCAGTCTTTTTAGTCTATCCTCATACAGAAGCTGTTCCATACCCCTAATGGTTTTTGTTGCCCTTCTCTGTACCTTTTCCAATTCTACACACACACACACACACACACACACACACACACACACACACACACACACACTTTCTTGTTTCCCAATGTTTTCCATTTTGCGAAACAGTAACAAATTGTGAAAAGACAGGAAGAAAGCCACATTCCCACACAATGTTTCCCAAAGGAAAACTGGAATTTCCTAACAGGAAAATTTCTAAAGTAGATTTTTCACATGGAATTTTTGTGTAAAAAAAAAAAATCTTTGTTTTCCAGACAAATTCCATCAGTAATCCAATGACAAGAGGTAAGTAATCTGTTAGGTTATTTAAATATATTTGCATCAATCGTGGACCTAGCTCAATCATGAATCTCAGTTGGTTTCAGTGGTTCTTTTACATTGTTTTCTGATTTTAAAGATTTAACACTTAGATACCTTTTTTTCCCAATGGCAACATAAGGGCTGGCCAGAATAGAACATTTGGGGCTCTCTTCTTACAGTTTCCATTACTCACATGTATGCTGTGTATTATGCTTAGTATCTATGACTCAAGATGTGTTCTATTCTGACAATGTTGTTTGTACAGAATCCCATCATATGTAACAATCTTATCCCTGGAGTCAACATAAGTTTTATGATTGGAGATATCTGTTTGTTTGTTTTTCTGCAGATCATCTATTAAGAATTACTCTCTCAAGACATTTCTAGAGAGGTTGGGTCATTTAGTATCCGAATTTGTCAAATTTTGTCTCAGAAATGGATAGTATTTGAATCCTATTTACTTCATGTTCTTCTTTCCCCAGCTCCTTCCTTTCAGAATGTATAGGTACTGTACAAGGCATATCTGCTATAAAATATTCCTTACCAGGTCTATTTTTTCACAAGTAATGTGTACTTTTAAAGTTTCATGATTTTTTAAAAATTCAATGTAGTGCTTTGCACAATTGTTTCTGTACCATGCCTTCCATGGATTTATCTATTCCTGTCCATAAACACATTAATAAAACTGATCACAAACACACCAACCGCAAGCATTTCTGTTTCAATCTCAGCATAGTTCTGTTGTGTTTTAGTCAGTGCTTTGGAAGCATATGCCACTGGATGATCATCTAGCCAAAAACAGTATGCATCCCACATGAGCTTGCATCATCGGAGTTATTTTGTTCTTTATTAATCTCAAAATATTTCAGGAGAGATGCTTCTGTGACAACTTTTTCTTCAATTTCCAAACATTATTATTTTGCCAGCCTTCCCAGTGTCATGCCATATTGTCATCAAGCTGTAATCTGAGTGGAACATTTAAGTGTGACAAATTAAGGATGAATTTGCTTAAATATGTTAACATGCCCATGTATTTCTCTAAGGCTTCCCTGTGACAGGGTCTCTTCATTTTGTACCATTATCTTCACCTTTTTGGGTGGAACTGAATTTCTTTGTCATTGAATACAGATTCTGTCCTGTGTAACTAGCCTCATTTGGCCTGATCTGGTGTTTGGTTCCTGTTAAATTTGAAGTTCTGTTTATTTGCATGCTACCAAAACATTAATCAATCTCTTAATGCATCACCCATCATTTTCATTACAAATCAGCAACAATTACTTATATCTCTTCCAGAACCTCAAAGATTGAAGCCTGATGCTTTCATGCACCTTAGTTACTGAGTCAATTCTGAAGAGAAAACTTTTAAAGGGTACTTACCAACTGCAAAGGAGGATGGTACAGAGTTTTTCACTTCCTTTATCGAGTTGGAGCTACCAGAACTCCTGGCTTGCACGCAAAATGGAAATCCTTGTGCATTTCCAGGTTCAGACATGATCTCTTCCACTATTTTTTGGATCTATAACTTGTAGCCTTATCTTACTTGGTTTTGTTACAGTGACCTTGCTGTTAACTCAGTACATGTCAGAACTCACTCAATAAAAATTAATTTAACCATTGAGGCAAGTCCAACTGTTAATCTCTATTGGTGCTAATGGAACTTTGTATGGTTCATGTATTGTGTCAGCACACTAGGATCTATATTAATGTAATACATTATCCTTAAAGCATACCATTCTGTTAAACATTTCATTAAATTCCTGAAGAGTATCTTTTGCATCCTGTTCAGTTGACCAGTTGATCATCTGCATTTGCAAACTACTCTTCACCCAAACCACATGTTCCTGTTGTACTGTTTCAAACTCTACTGAGTGGTCTCTCTTCTTGACAGACATGCCAGAGTGGCTCATTTTGCGCCTGCTATATTAAACAAGCATAGTTTTTAATATTAAATGGTCACTCATCTTTTTGTATATACTTACTGTAATTACCTTGCACTCAGTGCCAATATCAATTTTGAGATTCACTTTCTGTTTATTGCCAATATCACAAACCAATTGTAAAATCTTGCCTTGTAAATTTATCAAGAGGCTCAGAAAGAACACTGCTTTTGTATCATCAGAGCTTTGTCCTTAAGCTGTATATTTAAAATGTTTTGCTTTTGTATTTCTTTGCAATTTTTCCTGAGCGTGACTCACCTTTTGCAAAATATTTGCTTTTATTGCATACAGTCCCCCCACCCCCATCCCACACACAGTTGCAATTGCCTCCACACTTATATAAAACAAATCTGGCTTCTGCCATTTGTTTACTTTGTATTCAGCCTTTATGCCATAGTATGGATTTTTAATTAGATGTGATTCAGGTTTTTCACTGCTTGCTAACACTTTCATTTGGGAAGAACAGTTTTTCACTAGCTCTGCAAATATCCATTGTCATTTACAAAGTCAAATCCATTTTCTTTGACAACCAGGCCAAAGCAAGGTTATCAGTTATACCACAGATAATTCTGCCTCATTATTGAAGTTCACATTTAGCTTTACTAGGTAGATCTGTAACATAATGGTCAGGGGTCTCACCTGGCAGCCAATTTCTTGTAAAGAAAATGGGACTTTCCTAAGTGACATTCTGATGTGGATCAAAGTTTTCCTGAAATATTGTGAATGACTTGTATAACATCTTGCAATCCTTTTTATGCTCCCCCTGAAATATACTGTAGATCTTCCAACGCCTCTGGATCTGGCATGGGTAGCAAGGTATGGATGATTTCACACTCTGGTTTTTCTAGTGTCACTTTCTGCCAAGAAAACATGGAAGTGCTGTAATCACCTTCTCTAGTAGATTTCCTTCCAGCCTGAAAGAATCATGTCACTTCATGTGCTCCATTTTTCCACAGTTTACTTTAATTCTGACATAGTTAATAGAGGTGGAGCACAGTCAGATGACATGGGTCAAGGTTTCAAGAAGCTGCACACCTCTCACAAGACAGGGGCCAACAACCACTAATTCCAGCGACTCTCACTGCTCTAACATAGCAGATGCTTTCAAGACAGAACTACACCTCTTCTTATAGTTTGGCTTTTTTGGTAACTTAAATAACAGCAAATACAAATTTCAGCCTAAGCTTTCTCCCCAGATTTGGCTGGTCCTACCAACAGGGACTTTCCTAAGGACCCTTCTACACCACAGAGGTATTTCAATCCCCTTTATATCCTGAAGCTAATATGCTACAGCTGCTAGCATGAGTCAGCAGTAAGTACTCTGCATCTTTATGCAAGGTTCTAGCACTTAAGCTTAGGGTGACTCTACAGAGTCCCATATATCAATGCAGGGATCTAGAAACTGTCTGCCAGCCTTGTCACAGAGCCTTATTTTCCCCAAACTGATATCTACAATTTACTTTAATCCCTTCTTTGTCCTCCTCAATTTTTTCAGACAGCACGTTTCTCTTCTTAGTTGGAATGGCCTTATCTCAGGGTTCTCCCAGGTGTAGTCCATCCCTCTGTGTGTCACAGGTCACAAAATACCTCCGCTAGAACTATCACATTGTCCTGGTTAGCATTCCTTCTGCTTCTCAGATTTGTGTTTATGTTTTCACAGTGCAGTCCTTGGCTCCTTGTATACAGCTATAGAGAGCCACATTCTTTCTATGATAAATTCCTGTCAGAGTTGCCTCTGTAACCTAAGTGCTGTTTTCAACTGCTCCCACAATGAATACCCAACCTCTTTTGTAATTTCCAGTTCAAAAAACACTGGACCAAATTCAGTGCTGGCAAAAGCAGGTGTAGCTCTGATTGAAGTCAATTAGAATTGTGATTGTCTATATCAGAACTGAAATCTGGTCCACTGCACCTATTCCATTGCATTTGTCTATGAGTTCTCTTATATCATACTGGCCACTTAAAAGTCCACCTGCACTATTCACCTGAAAATATTACATTATGTTGAATAGAGAAGAGTTCACCAATTTTTTTTATGCTGTACTTTATAGCTAGCTGGAGTTTGTGTGTTGGGAGAAGCTGGAATAGAGTTGATGTGTGTGTGAGAAATTAGTGCTAGAAAACAATTCTAATTTCTCTCTAGACGATACAGTGCTTCCCTTCTCCTCTCCTGTATTACCCTGACACAAGATTTTAAATCAATGTAATTTAATCGGCCTTTGTCCAGAACAGGGGTTTTGGAAAGAGTTTGTTTTGTGGGTATCACCTGCTAGAAGCTCCTTAATATTTATTCATCTGGTGATAATTCATAGTCCTCAAATTTTAGCAGCTCATTCTTGAAGGGGGAATGGGCACTCGGCTCTTTAAAGTGTTTAACAGTACTTGTACTGAGGTACTGTATTCTATGGGGCAGCATATTGAAGTACCACCCATTTGGGTTTCCTCAGCACATTCTTTTCTTTAACTTTCAACATATTTCTTTAACTTTTATTAAACCAGGGAAAATGATCTGAGGCAGTAGAGCCTTGCCTACACACAGAGGGAACTAGATTGTTTTTTTAAACCAATTTTAAACATAAGAACGGCCATACCGGGTCATACCAAAGGCTCATCCAGCCCAGTATCCTGTCTTCCGACAGCAGCCAATGCCAGGTGCCCCAGAGGGAATGAATAAAACAGGTAATCATCAAGTGATCCATCCCCCGTCACCCATTCCAGCGTCTGGCAAACAGAGGCTAGGGACACCATACCTGCCCATCCTGGCTAATAGTCATTGATAGACCTAGCCTGCATGAACATATTTAGTTCATTTTTGAACCCTGTTATAATCTTGGCCTTCACAACATCCCCTCTGGCAAGGAGTTCCACAGGTTGACTGTGCGTTGTGTGAAAAAATAGTTTATTTTGTTTATTTTAAACCTGCTGCCTATTAATTTCATTTGGTGACCCCTAGTTCTTGTGTTATGAGAAGGAGTAAATAACACTTCATCTGCTTTCTCCACACCAGTCATGATTTTAAAGACCTCTCTCCTATCCCTCCTTAGTCGTCTCTTTTCCAAGCTGACAAGTCCCTGTCTTATTAATCTCCCCTCATATGGAAGTCGTTCCGTACCTCTTGTTGCCCTTTTCTGAACCTTTTACAATTCCAATACATCTTTTTTGAGATGGGGCTGTGATGTTTCACTCCATATTCTTTATGAAAATATACTTATATGAATGACATAACTGAGCTGTACTTTATGCAAGATGGGTCTTGTAAGATATCATTGGAAAGGTTATAATTTACGGAATGTAATTATCCAAATTGTATGCCTGTAACATTTCTGTATCTGAAGTTAGGAATATTGACTATGTATCTGTATTTCAACTATGCTAATTTGGGTGACGCCCACTGCTAACACTTCAGGTACAACAATAGAAAAGCCAGACAGGGCTGATGACCCAACAGCGAGGACAATGAACTGTGAAAAGGCTTGGCCTTCCTGCGGATGCCCCATACTGCCACTGACTCATGGACACTGTGATACTACAGAGTCAGGTGGTCTTTTCACCTAATACTAAACATTACCTAGGACTTCTTGTAACTCTCCACGGGAAGGGAAGGGGGGGGGGTCAAATTTGGGAAACAAAGGATTCCCGCCTTATGTAAATCCTATTTAAGGGTGGGGAGGAAGGCAAACAGGACTCCTCCTGTCCATGGCCGGTCTGCCCAAGAAGAAAGACTGCTAAAGCCACCTGAAGGGAAGGCAGAGGGTGAGTCCAGATAGAGAGGGGTTCAGTCTGAAAAGAAATATAACTGGAACTCTGAACCACAGAAACTTTGCAACCTGCCTAAAATAATATTTAGGATAAGAAATTACATTTTGTAACCTGTTTCTTACGTATATTAAGCTTAGCTCGTGTATTTTGCTTTATTTAGTCAGTAATCTGCTTTGTTCTGCCTGTTATCTCTTATATTCACTTAAAATTCACCTTTTGTAATTAATAAACTTATTGCTTGTTTATAACATAACCCAGTTTATGTAATTTCTAACTGGGGGGGGGGGGGGAGAAGTTGTGCATATCTCCCTCCACATTGAGGGAGGGGGCAAATTTCATAAAACCTTTGGGTTTGTACCCATTAAAGGGAATGGGCATCAGAATGCTGGGGCAAGACCCTAAGGCTGAATCTTCCTAGAGCGGGTCTCGGTCTCTCTGTGCAGCTGGGTGTGGCTCTGCCTGTGTGCTTGGCTGGAAGAGGCTTGTGAGCCTAACCCAGCAAGGTCAGGTAAAGGGGACCCAGGCTGGCAGAATAGGCTGACTCAGTGGCACCCCAGCATATATGCTCACACCCCAAAGGGCCCAAACCCATCACAGAGGTGACCACATCCGCACACAGTATTCAAAATGTGGGCATACCATGGATTTATAGAGAGGCAATATGATATTTTCAAACAACTGCAAACCCCTCTATGGCCATTCTTAGGGTATGTCTGCACTGGAGCTAGAGTGTAATTTCTAGCTCGAGTAGACATACCCACACTAGCTCTGATTGAGAGAGTGTACTACAAAGAGTAGCTGTAGTGGCATAAGCGTGGAGACAGGCTAGCCACTCAAGTACGTACGTAGAGTTTTGGACAGGATCATGTGAGGGAAGCTAGCCCCCTCATGCCACTGGCACCTCTTTGCCAACACTTCTGTTTTTGATCAGAGTTAGTACGGGTATGTCTGCTCAAGCTGGAAATTATTCCTTGTAGCTCCAGTGGAGGTCCCCGAGCCTAGTGAGAGATGTGTTTTGGTGGCTCCCCTGTGGGACAAGGCAAAAGGACAACACAGGCTAGGTCCCATGAGATTTTCAGTCCCCACAGGGTAGGCTTGATCGGATGGGATTTGTCATGAGATTTGGAGCCATCAGAACCACGTACTAAGGGCCACTTCTGGTTTCCTGGTTTCCAGCAGGCAGCCTACCCTCCCTCTTCTGCCTGCCCAGATGTGGTCACAGCAGGGTAGCCGTCCTCAGCTCTGCCTTCTGCAAGTGGGCCAGCAGCTGTGCAATCCAGTAGGACCATGCCTGGATGGCTTCACTTCAGAGCAATTCATGCCGAGCTGCTCAGGGGCCAGGTTTTGGCCCAAGATAAGGGTTGCCTCCCCTCCCCCATGGGCCATGTAGGCCTTGGGGTGCTATGGTGGTGGAGGTTAGGCATCCCTAATGAGGCCAGGGCTGAGTCCCACGGCCCAGGCAGATCCTTAGTGGGGAATCCTGACTGCCTCAGGCTGTGGGCCATGCCCATGAGGAACTGCTTATTGCCCTGCGGGACTTGAATTGGCAGCAGTAGTAGCTATTGGATGTGCCCTCAGCTAGCTTCATCCCAGCCAAATGCTCCCCCAGGAGTGCACCCAGTCTGCCCCCCGCCTGCAGGGCAGAATTTACCTGGTAAATCTGCTTTGCTGTGGTAATCTAGTTGGTCCTTACCCCGGGCCCATCACTACTCCAGCAGGGCAATGTGGTGGCTCGGTTGATTGCCCTGATCTGGGACTAGGTCTGATGCTCCGTGGCATGGTTCTTCCTCCTGTACAGAGCCCCTTTCTATTCCCCTGTGCTTGTGGTCTCTCCTTAGTTGCCTGTGGGGCACTAGCTATGCCTGCAGCCTAACCCTATGCACAACTGTCATGGGATGCTCTACTCACTCCTGGATGGCACCTCCTTCTGGCAGTTCTGGGGATCAGCACCCCTTTCTTCTATTCCACTGTTGTAGCTCTCTTCCCACTCACTGAGTCTTAGTACAGCTGCTTCATAACTCAGCCCTCCTGCCAGGTCACACTGATTTCCCCTTCCAGGGAAGTCTTTCCTCACAAGCAGCATCAGGCAGTCCTCACACCCACTGCCTTAACTGTCACTCCCCCAGTGACTCAGGCAGTCTTCCCATCCACTGCCCCTAGCAATGCCACTCTGCAGTGGGTGATAGGTGGAACTCAGACCCTTCCTCTGCTCTGGGTTCCCTATAGTGAGCAGTTAAGTTCTGCAGCTACACTAACCTTACTGCTCTTGCCCTTGGGCTACCTCCTACTGCACTTCTCCAAGCTTTTCATTCACCAGCCTTCCTAGTCAGACTCCCCTCTCTCAGGCCTACTAAGTAAACCTTTCCTCCTGGGTTCCTATTCCTTCTTTCAGAGGCTCCTATCACCTCTTTCACCTCAGGGAGAGAAACTACAAACATTCTCCCTACTACTTCCCACACTACTCCCAGCTTTATTGAAGCACCATATGTTCCCTCACAGGTGAACTTCCTTCTAATTAGCACCCTCCACTCAGCCTACATCTCCCCAGTTTGCAGCTTATATGGCTGATTGGGTTAGGGTTAGGCCTAATTTAACTCTTTCAGGGCCAGTGTGGGGACTGCACCCCATCACAACACAGAAACTGGCACTTTGGGAGGTGAAAATGGAAACCTCCAATCACTGGCAATAGCTAATATGTCTTGTGCTGATGCTGCTGGTGACTTTGTCCTTCTGAGAGGTGGTCAGCAAGCTGATATAATCAGACACCTTTTGAGGAATGTCTATTTCCACTCCAAATACAAATTCAAGGTCCTTTCGTACAGCAGTTTAATGGATTAAAGCCCTGCTTTAGACTAATGGGCAGGGGGAGTGAAGATCAGGTGCTGAGAGAAGCAAAGCTACCCCTGGGATGAAGTACTACTTGCCCCAAATGGTCCATGTTTTGTGAAATGTGCACATTGTGCTCGGAACAGAGGCTTGTCCGTCTCTTCTGTCCTTTCTGAAAGGAACTGGAATGGACTTAGCTCCACTCTTGCTGGAATGATTTAAGGGCAGAACACGTGGACTTATTTTATCTCATGTTTCACCCACTGCCCTGTGGAAGAGAGATTTCCCTCCCTGGCATGGGGCACAGCAGCTCTTCACAGGGAGGGGAAGGAGTGACTCCACCTGCATGGAATCTTAAATGTAACTAAGGCTCTCAGAGCACTCTTGTCTATCTAGAGATATGTACACTACCAAGCAGAAATGTGCATACAATGCTCATTTCACATGTGCCTGGGCTTAACAACGGCATAGCTAATGCTCTCTCAATTGCAGGTCAGTAGATTCAGAGCACTAGCACTGGAGGCCAAGGAAGTGCCAGAATAGAGGGCGGCAGCCCTATGGAATCTGGGTTGCTAAAAGCCGTATCTGTGGCCAAGGGAGCACTTGCACCCCACACCTTTTTAGCTTACACAACACTGTTTGAGGAGTTTCAGGGGGCTGAAGGTCTATGCAGGGCCTGGCCTATACCAGAACTCCAACTTTGTCAGTTCATGGTCTTGCTATAGCTAACTGGTATACGGAGTGGCCTTTTACTGCTAGTCTGCGGGTTATCTGGACCCCTATTGGGTATTCATGATCCACATGCATCTGCCCTGGCTGCCAGGATGTGGAGCAGCATCAGGAAGCCACTGACCTTACAGGTCCATAGGCAAGTAGTTGAGGTTCTTCCTGGGGGGTCTACCATTTGGGTGGGTGGGGGGGGGGGGGCTATATTCTTCAAGGCAGCCTTTCTGTTGGATTTCTTTGGGGTCTTCCGGGTCAGTGACTTGTTCTTTTCAGCCAAGGAAGACTCTTTGGGGGACGCTTTCAAACGACAGGACATGCAGTGGGAAGGTAATTCTCTCCAGCTCAAGATCCACAGCTCAAAAACCAGTCAAATTGGGGTTGGCAAAGCTGTTGTGCTGCACCTCTCTGGTGAGGGGGACCTGTGTCCTGTACTGGGCACTGCAGACATATGTGGCTCAACGGCCACCCAGTGAGGGTTCCCTATTCCTGCATGCATCAAATTCCAGTTTGTGGGCATGTTTAGGAAGGGGCTGTCATTCTTGGGCTTGCCACCTGGAGAGCAGGGCTCTCACTCATTCCACATAGGGGCTGTAACAGTGGCTACCCAGTTGGGTCTGAGGGGGTCAGAGGTCCAAAATATAGGGCATGGGTGATCAAGGGCCTCTAAGTCCTACTTGCAGCTGCCTGAGGGGAGGCCAACACAGGTGGTGAGCAGTAAGCACCACCGGTTTTAACTATGCCTGCTTCCTTCCCCATGTCTATCATCTAGAATGAGCTGGAGTATGCCTATAGCTCGGGATATGGATTTACAGGCACAGCACTGTGCACTGGGCTTACAAGAGAACGTGTAATTCATCTTGAGGCTCACAGCTGGTACTTGGGCCAGATGCAATTTTGTCTTGGCACAGCAGATGGGGCATGTGCTCGGACCAGCTCATGCATCTTTTGCATGAGCTGGTGACATACAAGAAAAAAACAGACATCATTGTTGTTCACGTAGGGGATGATGACCTGGGAATGTGCTCTCGACTCCAACTACTTTGGAAGACTAAGTGGGATACTGGACTGCTGGTAAACATGTTTCCTGGCGTGAGATAGTATGATACTAGCTTGCAGGATTTGGCAAATTGCAGTCCACCCATGAAAAAGGTGGAGAGGGCCCAGAGGAAAGCCACCTGGAAAGTATCGACATGGTTGGAGTCCCGAGGTGACTCGGTTATCAGCTCAGAGTGTGGCTGAGTTTTATTAAGAGGATGGAGTGCACCTCTCTGCTATAGCTGCCAACTTGTTCCTGGATGATCTTGGTATTGGGTTGGCCAACCTTCTAGGTAGCCCATGCAAGGGGTGTGACGGGGGCAGCCAAGCTGATGCTAGCGCCTCCTTGTGGCAAGTGCCTGGTGCAGGCACTTGCTGACTTAGGCTCCACATCCAAAAAGAAAACATAGTGATCATCTCCTTCCGAGATGGGGGCATCGTGTCTAAGCCCTGGGGGGCAAATGCAAACCAGGGACCAGAGCACTATCCCAGGGAGGCCACCCCCCAATGCACTTGACAGTGATGATGGTTGGGGGTCGAGGTCTCCTCTTGCTTCAACCCCCGAAAGAGGGAGGGATGCTAGCGGGTGAGTGGAGGCACCCAGAGACCCTTCTGGTGTGATGACTGGCTCTCTATGTGGTGTAAGTGACTGCACTGGGCTGTTCCCCAGTGGGAACCTTGGATGTAATTTGGCTAATGAAGTTGCAGCCTGGTTAAAACCCAGACCATGTGTCCTTGCCTTTTTCCACACAATGAGCACACCAATAGACATACCCTTACATTGATTTAAACTTGGCTTATAGCAGTTTAGCCTGCACCTGTAATTTACAGATTCTTTATAAATAACTGATATAAATCAGGTTTAAACTGAAATAAACATTTCCAGGATTAAGGGCTTGTCTTCACTAGACATTACCACTTTTGGCAATCAGTTAACTCGAGGTACCTAATGTGTTTCTAAAGGCTAGTGTGGACCCTCCCCACACACTTAATCAAGCCTATAAATCTTTGTTCTCTACCCTAGGGATCAGGTCAGGGAAAAGGACAAACCTTTATAGAGTGGAAGACATGACATGAATGTCTCCACTAGCCTCTTCAAACCCGCTAAGCACCTTAAGTTAATTGCCAGTCAATTAATTTGAGGTAAAAAACATATAGTGTAGATATACCCAAGTCCCATAGGTTTAACTAAATTGGTTTAAAGGCAAACTTTTAACTTGTTTTCATTGCAGAGCTAACTCAAATGTTCCCTTTAACTCAAGTCCTGTCCACACACAAAACCCCTTAGTTCAAATATGATTATGCTTTTAAACTGAACTGGCTGACCCATCAGGGAGTATAGGCTACAGCTCCAGTTAGCAAAACTCATTAGCTGTTAACACACAATCTCTTTAACTCAAATGTTATTTCACACAGGTCTACACTGGGGGGGGATCGATCTAAGATACGCAACTTCAGCTACGTGAATAGCGTAGCTGAAGTCAAAGTATCTTAGATCGATTTACCTTGGGTCCTCACGGCGCGGGATCGACGGCCGCGGCTCCCCCGTCGACTCCGCTACCGCCGCTCGCTCCGGTGGAGTTCCGGAGTCGACGGGGAGCGCGTTCGGGGATCGATATATCGCGTCTTAACGAGACGTGATATCGATCCCCGATAAATCGATCGCTACCCGCCGATATGGTGGGTAGTCTGGACGTACCCGGTAGCTGCGCTCATTGGAGCTAGTTTAACTCAAGAGGAGTTAACTGAAGTGTAGATAACTTTAGTTAACTTTGCAGTGAAGAAATACCCTTAGTGAAACTGATGCAACTTTGTGTGTAGTAGACCAAGCCTTAAATCTAGTTTATATCAATTTAGATAAATCAATTCTTTAGGGATTACCTACACATCCAGAATAAAAATGATTTTATGGTGGAATAATTACTCCACTTCCAAAACAGAGTAATTATTCGAGAATATAGTCACTTTTATTTTGGAATAGAGTGTCCGCATGGGGAATTATTCCAGAATAGCTATAGGAGAACAGTTATTCTGGAATAGGTATGCTGGTTAATTTCCCTGTGTAGACAAGCCCATGAATCAACAGAACATGTCCAAGACATAGGAGCTCAGATTGAAGAATTGGGGCAGTATGTTGCTGGGTCCACCAGGGCACAGAAAAAGCACAAAACACAAAGTATTATACAGTGCCAGCAAAAGTTCCCAAAGTATGAATGTTCTAAGATATTCAAAGGCCATTTGCTGTGTTTGCCATATCACAGTGAAGGAGCACATTACGAACCTTTATTTACTTGTACTGTATTATGGTAACATCCAGAGGACTGAATCAGGCATTATGTTAGGTGGTGTTCAAACAGATATAAAGGGAAATTCTGACCCCCAAACAGTTTACAACTACTAACTAGCAAAACTAACAAACAATACTAGATTATAAGCATAATGGCAAAGGTTTGTGTTTTGTGAGTTACTCCACTCAAGTCAGTGAAGTTACTCTAGGTTTTAGGCCTGAATCTAGCATTGAAGTTGGTACTTTGTCCTTAAACAAGATCTTCTCCCTATAGTCCATCTCTGCTTTCTGTCTGATCTTACTCTGCAGGCATAAAGTTGAATTTGCACATCACAGTATTTTCCATGGAAACAGATTGTGATGTTATGATGACTACTACAGGAGCAAACAAAAGAAACACCTGAACTGTTGGAGGGAAAAAAACCCTACTAAACACAAATATACATATATAAAATGATTAATATATGTATTTCTAATACCTCCAATACCACCTTCTACCTGAAAGCAGGACTCTGCTGTACAAAAATAAGGATTGTAAATTAAAGGGCTGAACCAGCATACATTAGAGTTAGGGTGACCAGATGTCCTGATTTTATAGGGGCAGTCCTGATATTTGGGGCTTTGTCTTATATAGACACCTATTACCCCCCACCCCCCATCCCGATTTTTCACAGTTGCTGTCAGGTCACCCTAATTAGAGTCAATGGAAAGACTCTCATTGGCACCAATGAGAATTAGATCAGGCCCTAGAGCATCACAACACCCCGTGAGATAAGTAAGCATTATTATCCTCCTTATGCAGAGGGGGAAAATGAGGCAGTGTGACTGACTGGTCATGTGACTCACCCAAGGTCACCTAGTAAGTCTATGAAAGAGCCAGGAGTAGAAAGAATTCTAATTACTGAACCCCAGTCCTGTCCCTTAATAATAACGGGGTTCTTTCCCTGTATTGGAGGCCTAGGTGGATTATACCTTTATGTTAGTAACAATCCAGCAGACTTAAAATTCCACCGGCCCCGCAGGTCTGTTCTGACCCAACAGGGTGAACTTCATTCAGCAGCACTGAGAACATGTTGGAAAAAAAATACAATCCCTTTCTGCAGGACAAGAAAGCACTGGTCATAAAAATACAGAGGGAAAATGCAAAGTGGGTAAATATGAATATTTTAAGACATTGTTTGCAAAAATATATAAAAATACTAAACTATAGAGCCCAGTTTTGCTCCCACTGAAACCATTAGTAGTTTTGTTACAATCATTCATTCAGCCCAACAGGCCCATTGTTAGGTATGTGTTTTTTTAAATACTTTTTATTATAAAGAAATATATTTAAAAGAGCCCCTGCGATAAATGGCAGTGGCAGAATGGAATGTCTGAATAAGCCCTTTGAAGCTTGCAGCTTTATGAGCTCAGTGCCTTCTGAAGTAGTTAGAGACAAATGGAGACAGCTAAGGCTTTGCACACTTACTTCAAACATAAGTGAGTGACTATCAGAAAATTGGAGTGGCCATTAAAACTTCAAAGGAGAAGTGTGACCTGAATTTTACTTGCCATAGTCCAGAATTTGTTACTGAAAAATCCCATCAACGTATTCTAATTATATTGTCTCAGTCTGATTTTGAGGTCATGAGTCACGTAAACATGTCTGTCCCAGATGGAATTTTATTGTTAATATTTTAATGCTGATATCATCCAAGGCAGCAGTTCATAAACTGTGGCCACGGACTACTGCTGGTCTAAAGAGCACTTGCTGGCAGTCTGTAGGGAGCTGGCTGGCCACATGGTGTTGGCTGCGCGTTCTTGTTTCTAAAAGTTAAATCACATTAATAGAAGCTAAAAATACACAAAATATTTCCTAATGGTGATTCTCCAAATAGATCATTACTGTAGTTACCACAGGGATGTTACGTGACTGCGAATCACAGGTGAGGTGGTCCACTTGGTCATGGAGGAGACAGAAAGTGGCTTATGTATTCATTAATGGGAGGGAAGGGGTACATGAGACAATCTCTCTATGTAAAAAATTTGAAAACTGCTGCTCTAAGGCTAACTTGGAATGTCATATGATGAGTGGACAAGCTACCAGACCAGTAAATAGGCAAACATTATTACAAAGTATCTGATTCCATATCCAGATCATTCCTTGTCCTCATCTAAGAGGTTCTGCGCACACTTCTGCTTACACCTCTTCTCATATCTCCCCCCACCCTATTGCTCTGCTAATTCCACTTCTCTTCATACCTCATTTTATCTTTTCCTTGCAAGCACCTTTTGTGCCTTCTTCCATTATGTCCCCTCTGCCTAAAATGCTTTCATTTATCCTGCATAACATACAATCTCCCTCTCCTCCTGCATAACACTCCTCAAAACCCAGTTCTTTCCACAGTCTCTCTAACAATGACCAAACTCTCAAGCTAGCCTAATACAACCTAAAAGCCATATTCTGATACCCATACCTGAGCAGCACTTTGCACTATGAGTAGTCCTACTGACGTCAATGAGACTACTCCTGAAGAACTGTACCACTTACTGTCAGAAAAGGCATCAGAATATGGCCTAAAAATAGGAGCGAATACCTGCAAAACAAGTAACTGAATAGCCTTAATTTGTGGAAGCTCTCCTTCCTCCCCCTTGCCTGATGTCATCGGTTTTTGTGTCATATCAGGTTGTATCCAACCTAGACTGTAAGCTCCTCAGGACAGGGACCACATCCTGATTCCCTCTATAAAACACCATACACACCTATCGCCCCATGTACAAATGTTAATATATAAAAATAATATCTTTATGCTACATTCTGTTGAAACATAATCAGAGAAGCCAATAGAATTTGGGATGACCACCCTTAAGATATTTAGACTAAGACTCCAGTTGTACAGGCCCATTCTGGTCTGTTTCCATTTCTGTTAGGTCTCACAAATACTGTAACCTGTCAGGGCTTGCCTACATGGTGTGTTCCTCTGCACCAGTGGGATGTAAATTCTAGTCCACACTAGCATGTCAGGCACTAAAAGGTCCCCAGGGCATGTTAACATAGTACTGTTTGAAATGGGACTATGTTAATGTGCACTGGGGAACCATTAGTGCACCCCAGCAAGGTCCACATAGGCCAGTTAGTGTGTGACATGCGGGTGTGGACTAGAATTTACACCCCACTGGTGCAAACTAACACATTATGTACACAAGCCCTCAGTCACCTAATTGTGGACAAAATCATGACCTAGATCCTGCATTTGCAGAGCTTTGGACCATTGCCAGTGAAGTCAATGGGACAACTCATACGAATAAGGACTAGAGCTGTGCAAATATGGTTCAATGACTGAAAAAGTTTCATCTGAAAAATTTCAACCAGCTCTAATAAAGACTACTCAAGTTCCGGAAGTATAGTTACTTCACTTACAGAGGGACAGGCAAATATGGCAATGCCTGATACTTATCAGTTAAAAAGTTATTATATATCTGAGATCCCTGCCTGGACGTCTCCCATCTTTTAAAAAATGGTTTAGTTAGAACTAAATAGAAAAAGATGTCAATCCACCCCCTCGGTGCCCCAAAAATTTGTTAGAATTGCACTCCATAGAAAAATAACTATTCAGCAGCACAACAGCCCAAATAAATGAAATTAATATAACCAACCAGTAATTTAAAGCAGCAAGATATACGCTGCCTTCGGATTTCCCTTAGAGGCCCTCACAGATAGATTATGGTCTTTGCAATGTACCTTGAAAGTCAACAATTTCAGGCGACTTCAGACAAAGGATTTTGGTTCCATTATATCAGTCACATAAGTTTCAAATCATTGTACAGAAGGCCCTATATATTCTGTGATCCTGTAGCCACAATATTTGTATGGAATTTGCCCCTATCCACAGAATTATGCTCCAAAATCTCCTCTTTCACTTTAATATATATTTGCCAGATTACAATAGCTATAGTTGTGTGTGATTTTGTAGGGAAGGGTGCTGTGGAGCGTGGGAATGAACGGTATTTCATGGGGCATAAATTAATATTGCAACAAAATTTAGGGGTTTTGCAGCAGAATTTAAGGACTTTGATTCTGTTGTGCCACAGCATATATGGGGCCGCTTATTATATAGCAGTCAATTAAAGAAAGTTCTGACACTGGTAGTTTTAAGTTTTAGAAAATGTAAACACTATATTTATGATAAACTATAATTCTACTTTCCCCAAATGAATACTTGCCTTTTCTATTGGTCATAAGAGACACTTCAGATTGCCAGAGTAACTGCAGGAGCTTCAGCTTCCCAGCTGAGGGTGATGTATCTTTTAGCTATACGCAGTGACAAATGGATACATTTCTTCTTTTATTTATTGGCAAACAAGTCCCCCTATTACTAGGAGAACCCAAAATTCTGGGAATCAAGGGAGCTTGACGTGGGTCATCGCAAATGAGAAACCCCAAATTGAAGATGATGAGGATTTGGCATATAGCAGGAGCTGTCTGAAATTTTTCAAATGACAATTTTTTTGAGCGTGAAAATGCCCTTTTTTCCCCAAAATGAACATTTTTGACAACCATTTTGGGTTATTCTGTAGCATTCCCACAAGCCCTGTGTATGGGGTGGCATGCTGGGAGCAGCACATGATGTTTCAGGAGGAAGTAATGTGCTATGGGCCTATGCCAGCAGCAGATTACTCCCCTCTCTGCCTCGGCTCAGGAGCACTGGGGCTGGAAGGCAGACCCCACTCCTCATACACCTGCTTGTGTGGAGGGGAGTAGTGAGCACACCATGCCTGTTTACTCTTAAGTACCCATATTCAAGGTCCAGGTATTTGGAATCCAATGGGACTGCTCATGGTAGTAAGCTCTATGCCCACTAGTAGTAAGTGTTTGCAGGGTTGGACCCTTTGCTTGTAAGTTCTTCCAGGTAAAGACCTTGTCTGTCTGCAACCTTCCTGGCATATTTTTAATGCTATGTATATCAATCAGGGTCAGATACCTTCACACAGCTTCTCCCCAACTATTCTATTGCAGATAGGAATTGGGGGGAAGGGCGTATCCCAACCTTGCAAAATGAGCTGCTGGCCCGTTCCCAAACTCTAGGGATCTGTGTGGATGCTGGGGTATCAGAATAATCTGTGAGGAGGATCTCTGTCTCCACACTGCTCCCCTCCACCTCACTTCCTGGCAGCATGGCTCCATTGGAGATGTGCTACTAGAGGCTCCCCTAGCCGCGTCTGTCCCAGAGAATCTCTTTGAAGAGGTCCCATGGAACAGGCAACCAATCAGTATTATCTTGTCTGGGAAATCACCACAGAATCAGAGTGAGGGATGCCATGTGTCCCCAGGGCCATCATGGGGCCATTCACTTTATGTGTAATCCCTATCTCCTTCCCCACATGGATCCTGACTCCATGGGATCCTAAGAATGGGGGGAGATGATACCACAAAGTTGGTAGTGGAAGGACTGAGAGCCACAGATCTTGGGAGTATGGGCATAGTTTGGGGAAGGTGGGAGGGTGTTGCCCCCAAAACTGCAAGCCTTGGGCAGCCATGGAATTTGCCCTCCACACGCAGCTCCATTGGCCTGACTGGAGCTGACCCCCCCCCCTCCCCAAATATACAAGTCAAACTATGCCTATGCTTGGGAGCACAATCTGGCCTTATGTTAACAAATTCCTGGATACTATGGAACCATATGTCAGTTGCAAGCCTCTAGGAGCAGTTCCTGTTAAAACAATTGTGGGTAGAAACTTATTTTTAAAAAATCCAATCAATAAACTTAGCCACCTCCTTTCAAGCATTCACCACTCAGTTGCAACTATGAATTTCCTCCTGCTCATGCCTGGAGATCAGCTTCCTCTAAGTTTGCTCAATGAAAGGAGTTTATTGTCGAGACCTGTCCTTTCCCAGACACACAAAAATGTGCCTTAGTTGTGCACTTTTCTCTAAAGCAGTGAGAATTATTCATTTAACAAAAAGAAAAAAAGAAAAAAAAGAAAGAGGAGATTGGTCTTGGTGCTCACTAGGACCATGTCACAGTAGCTTGTGTTGCTGCATAATGAAGCACCACTAGACAGAACAGTCACTTGTGGCAGGTAGCAAAGAAATTTCAATAAAGTAAACTCTCAGTATTATCAAAATTATACATTTGGGGCTGTTAGCGTGGCCTAGAAAAAGATGAGGACAGGCTCATCTCATTAAATGAGAAGAAATAGTGGAATTAGCTTGAATCTAATTACAAGCCACACTATCTAATGTAAAAACATGACTGTTTTTTCACTCCCATTCATTTTGGCTAGTAATTAGTTTTGGCCTCTAAAATGCCACCCTTTAATCATCCAAACACAGATGTGATTTGCCGTGCAATTTAATCTTGCTTTAATGAAGAACTAATGGACGCATCGCAAATTACTTTCCCTGTTGGAGAAAAATTCTATTTCCTGCTTTTCAAAAGATCAAGAGTATCTTGTGATAATAGCCCAAGCGGCCCTGGCAGCCTCATCGCACAGAGCAAACAAGCTCTTTTACTCAACTCCCAATTCAATGGAGAAAAAGAGGCTACAATTAGCAACAAAGCAGGGGAAACGCAGCATTACAGCCGAATCACTTTCTGCAGCTCAACCCCCAGCAACCACTGCCTTGTTAGAGCCAGGTCTAAAGTGTCAGGAGCGAACAATGTGCTGTGATAAATTACTCTCTTCAAACAGCTGCACTGCTAATTTTCAATTATACACACAAATGGCTCTCAGATTGGAAGAAAATGGAGTGTGCAGGGAGAACAGTAGTAGATTTCTATGTTTGTTTGGTGGTGAGTGTGGAGGCGGGAGAGTGACATCCTGAAAAGAAAGCTGTAGCGTGTGGAGTCCGTGTTTCAACACCAGATGATGAGCCCTCCCAAATCTTACAGAATCTGGTGGTTTTCTTTCCAAAGCTCAACTCTGCTGGGGGGAGGAGGGGAGAAGCCAAATTAGCTAGATCCATTTTTAGATCTAAAAGGCTTTGACTCAGACCACTGAGGTGACCAAAGCATCAGATGCGAAATACCTGAACTCTTTGGAAATACAGTTTCAAATCCTAGCAGAGCTGAGTTACCCCCTCATCCTACCAAGGGAGATACATTGTATTTTATACAATTCATTCGGGGGGGGGGGGGAGTTCATTTGGTTGAAGCACTCAAACCTGAGGTCCTGTGGGGACACTGAAGATCCCATTGCACTTTTTGTAACAGTAGGGGTTTGGCCCACAGCCTTGGTTAACATTCTCCATAATCCAAGCTGCTATTGCACAACAGCCTGCTGCCTTGCCATCACATAATTCATATAAAGTCAAATCCTGAAACCTTTACTTGGGAAAAACTGTCACTGAAATCAGTAGGAGTTTTGCTTGAGTCATGACCCCTAATTTGTAAAGCATTTTGGGATGAAAAGGGCCATGCAGAGGTAAAACTGTATATTGACCATTTTATCCTGACCGTAAAGAGGCTGTGGCTGAGCTACAATGATTTACAAAGGGTTTGGGTCAAATTCTGCTTGTCTTACTCAGCCTTATAGTCCCACTGATGTCAACTGGAGCACTTGGATGAAAGACCAAATTGGATTTGGCCCAGTACAATAAGGTTTAAATAAACACAGCCATCGTTTGTTTTCTAAAGAATGGGAATAAAGATCAGTGTTCTGCAAAACCAATCAAGTTGCATCAATGTAGAATAATTGCTTTATCATCAGTTTTGTGAAAATGGGAACATTAGTTTTGCCTCAGTTAGTTTTCTTAGTCATCCCTTTTCAAAAGTGACAGCTGATTTTGGGTGCATAATTTTTTGTCTGCCCAACTTGAGACACCTTAAAGGGGCCTGATTTTCAAAGAGCAGGTGCTCAGCAGTTTCTTAAAATTAGGTTTCTTTGATTTGTCTCAAGTTGAGCACCCAAAATAACTGGTTGCTTTTGAAATTTTAGGCCAAGCTTCTGTTTTTTTCATGAAAGAGAAGACAGTTCTAGCTAGTGAAAGCTGTGGAACTGCTCTTTGAAAATAGTAGCGTCTTGCATGGCCAGCTTGGTAAAATTATTTGGTTGCTGCAGGACAGAATTTCACTATTTGCCAAAAATGGCTACTCCTGCACAGCTCTCATAAAAACATAAGGAGAAAACACACAAGGCAAGATACTCAGCTGATGTAAATCAGCAGAGCTCCATTGACTTCAATATTAAAATCAATGGAACTATGCCAATTTGCACCATATTAGGATCTGGTCCATATCCTCTTCACCATGCGCATAAGCACTCAGACTAACCCTAAAAGTTCAGAGTAAGTTTTGGAATAAATTTTAAAGTAATCACAATTACACAGTATCCTTGAAATGGTCAAATGTGACATACCTAATTAAAATGTTTATGGAAGGGGCTGGCAAACTCATCAGATTTGTTTTATAAATAGCTTTCATTCTGAAAGAAACGGAAAAAATCCAGTTGATTTTAATACTTCTCAGGCTAGCTTTCCCCCCCTTTCAATAAATGCTAACATTGTATCTCCTAATTATGAAGCATATTACCATACAAAAAGGATTACTTTTAAATTTAAAAATGACAGTCACAATTTAAAATGACTTTTCTCAAATATGGCTACTTGGACAAGTTAGAGAGAGTGGTTGCAGTATTGAATTGTAACAAGACACTTTTTTTTTTTTTTTTTTGCTGAAGTGGGATTTTACTCCCTCTAGTTTATAATCGTTACAGAAATTTAAACCTCAAACCATTTCAGTCCAAGCTTATACTAAGCTTGTTAGTGGTTTCTGATGCTGCATATGATAGTGCTACAGCATTACCATAAATCAGCAGAATTAACTATGATCTTCAGAAGCATGCCTGAAAGTGGGTGACAGAAGTCTGCAATTTGGTGCTCTGAATATTATGATAACATTCTATATTAAATGTTTATAATCTACTTAGAGTTGAGCTTCAAGTATATTTTATATTTGTGCTTTACCCAATATAAGAAATCATCGGCTATTATGGCCATCTGTGGCAACATTATTTGCAAATCCAAAATTAAAGAAAATATAAAAACATAAGGTGAGCAAATGTTTGTTTTCTTATTGATACTGCATTATTAAATTAAGGAAATTAGAGTTTAGTTGCTGGTTTGCAAATTTAAATATGGTCTAGAAATAAACATACTTCCTTTTTTCCATTTGTATATACAATAATCTGTAGCAAACTGATCGGATTTTAGAAACTCCAGACTAATACAATGTACAAACTCTCTTGGCTTTAGAGATACAAGGTCAATTTCACCATAGATCTTTGAAAATGACTTATCTAAATTATTCATCTAGTAGTAAATAAGAATTAGGAGTTACAGATAATAAAATTGTGCACTGTATTCTTGATATTCAGTACCAAAAACATTGTTACAACATTTTACAAACAAAGGCCGTGATCCCGAGGAAGTGGGATCCATAAGTTAAAAAACAGACCGCCTGCCCTATATACTGGGTCCCACACCCTCCCCACTCTTGTTGTCATGTTCCCACTGTGGGAATCCCACATCAACACTTTTTAGATGATAAAAAATGGGTGTAGCTGGTATTTTCCCACTTAGAAAGTACCAATGCTAGTGCATATTTGACTCCCTTATTCAATTACATCATTTAACAATACCCCCCACATCCTCTCAAAGGCTAATGGGTAGCTACAGATGTGGATGTTTCACCAGAATGCCGTTGGGCCAATACATCAGTCTTCATGTAAATGGCCTTCAGAGATCATGAGTCAGAGCCTCACCAACTCCTGGGGGAATTCTGCACCACTGCATGTGCATAATTAATGAGCCATGCATATTTTTAATTTTTTTGCGCAGAAAAAAAGCTTCTACTGGAAAGTTGCTGCAGTTCTGCCTTTTTTCCCCACCAGAAGGCACTGTGGCAATAGAACAGAGCAGCAGCTCCCGGCCAGCTAGGGAAAAAAAAGAGCCTGCCTTCTTCACAGTGCCAGTCTGGCCAGGTCAGAAGACAGCGGATATGGGGAGAAAGACAACGTGGGGCTGATGGGGGGGGGGTCAGACAGGGGCTCATAAGGGCTAGTGGGGGAGGACAGACTGGGGAAGGGGCTGAATGGGAGTGGAGGCGCAGGGCCACAGGGTGGAGGGAGGTACAGGGCCACATAGGGACGGGGGGGGGCTGTGTGGGTCACAGAGACACATGGGGACAGGGGGAGGGGGTGCAGAGACACATGGGGATGGGGGGAGTGGGTTTGTGAATGTGGGTGGAGGGACACATGGGGGTGCAGGGACACATGGGGATAGGGACAGATGTGCCTGACTGAATGGGAGAGGCTAGGGATCAGCCAGGGTTTGCAGGGGGGAATCTCCCTAACAATCCTGCCCCACCCCGCCCAAAATCCTGTTCCATACTTTTCCCACCCATACCCAACAACCCTCCAAGTTCACATTCAGGCTCCTTCTCAGCAATTACTTCCCTCTTCCTCGGCTCCTCCATTACCTCTGAATCCCCCAAGCCTTGGCACTGCTTCTGAGGGGTGCAGGAAATACGGTTCTGTATTGTAGTTTAAATGAATTATTACTTAGAGTTCTGTATTAATTTGCCTAGTAAGGATTCTATTTGTCAAAAAACATTTCCTGAATCTTTTTTGTTGTCTGTATTGTTACAGACATACTTGTTGACAGATATTTTGAAATAAATGACCAAAATAATTGAAACTGGTGTGATTATATTATTAGCTTGACAACTAAAATATGTAGAATTTTGAATAATTTGAAAATATTGTGTGCAGAATTTTTAATTTTTGTTGCAGAATTTTTACCTTTTGGGCACAGAATTCCCCCAGGAGTAGCCTCACCTAATGTAAATCAATGTAGAGCCATAGACTTCAAGAGAGCTAGGCCAAATTTGCACAAGTTGAGGATCTGGCCCTATGACTTTTCAGATAATTTGAGCCAAATGTTAGAAAATAATAGCCTTTCTATTGCTGGTAAATTGTCATTACCAACAGCTGGCCTTGACAGAACGATACCAAGTCTGCAAATGAAATACCAGCCAGGTGGGTAATCTCAGGGGTTTCCCTTTTAGAGGAAACTTTTAAGGAAACAGCACAAATTATAGTAGACTGGTGCTTGTGATGTTGCCATTGCCAGTCCTCAAATTGGGGAGCTGAGACTAGGGTATCTTGTAGAACCTTACTGTATACCAAGCTGAAGCTACATCAATCTCAGTTCCAGCAAAAACAGCATACTGACGGAGAAGAGAAATGAATGCTATTAAATTCATTATGAGCCTTGACCGAGCACAACTCATTTGATTTCACTGGGAGGTGTTCTTGTTTACACCAGGTCTGTTGAATTTTGCGTAGGGCTCTTTTTCATCTCAGAAACAAGATCCTGTTCAACCTTAAATTACTGCTGAAAGGATACAAGGAGTCCCAAACATTAACACAGAATGGTAGTATCTTTATAAAGAGCACAATCAATATATTTGTTGAAGGGGAAAAAAGAAGTTGTTACTCACCTTGTGCAGTACCGATGGTTCTTTGAGATGTGTGTCCCTATGGGTGTTCCACTGTAGATGTGTCTGTATCCCTGCACTTCTGATTGGAGAACTTTGGTAGCAGTGTCCGTTGGGTCCGCACATACGCTGTCACTCCTCACACTGTGCCAAGAGGCTAGCCAATGTGCGCAGGTTAACCGTCCTCAGTTCCTTCTCTACCACAGAGTCATAAGTGAGAACTCCGAAGAAGAGGGGAGGAAGGCGGTAGTGGAGCACCCACAGGGACACACATCTCGAAGAACCATCATTACTGCACAAGGTGAGTAACTTCTTTTTCTTCTTTGAGTAGTGTCCCTATGGATGCTCCACTGTAAGTGACTCCTGAGCAGTTCCCCTTTTAGAGGGCTGGGACTTCGGAGTCGGGGCAGTCACAGATGACAGTACTGTGGAGCCAAAGATGGCATCAGAGGCAGAGTCCCCAGTGACCTGCGTTGGTGTTCTTCAAAAGTGTGGACTGATGCCCACATTGCCACTGTGCAGATCTCTGAGATAGGGACATCCTTAAAGAAGGTGACAGATGGGAAGATTGATTTTGTGGACTGTTTGATGCAATTTGAGACCCACTTAGAGAGTCTTTAGACTGATATCACTGAGCCCTTAGATCTTTCCGCCATAGAGAGGAACAGTCTAGGGGACTTCCTAAAGGCTATTGTTCTATTGAGGTAAAATGCTAGGGCTCGCCTAACATCTAAGGTATATAGTATGACCTCCTTATTGTCTCAGTGAGGCCTGGGGTAGAAGATGGGAAGGTGCATTGACTGATTCATATGAAAAGAGGAGGTTACTTTATGGATGTACTTTGGGTGTGGCCTCAGTGTAACCTCATCTGGGAAGAATGCTGTGTAGGGGGTATAGCTAGGCAGAGTGACCTCCCTCTGACACAGACAGGGAGAAACCACTCCCTGCATCCTGGTGGGTGGAGCCAGGCCAGGCCTGCCCCTTGTGCTGGAAGCAGGGGGGCGGAACAGGAAGTATAAGAGGCAGGGACTCCAGCTCAGTTGAGGGAGAGCCAGGGAAAGAGTCAGACACTGCTGCCTTGCTGCTGGCCCCTGAACCAGGAACTGAGCTATATCAACCCCTGTTTTCGGAGGAACATGTGGAGGAGCTGCCGACTGGCAAATATACAGAGGAGATGACCCCCAGGGAATACCCCGAAGAGCTGCTGGAACTTTCCGTCAAAACTGGTGCTTAGAGGCAGGGGGTTGAGTTGAAGATTGAGAACCAGAAGGTTTCCGTTTCATGAATTTTCCCTTTTTCTTTTGGGGTTCATAGTGACGTTGTGATGGGAATTGAGACAAATAAGGCCTGTGCTGGGACTGGGGACTAAAATGTTTCTGTTGTCCTGGTGTGTAGATTCCCAATGACCTGAGGGTGGCCCTGAAACCCTTCAAGGAGTGGAGAGAGGCATTGGTTTTCTCAGCAATGTCAGTCTCATCACCACAGCCATAGAGATGGATTTGGTGTCATCCAGGGCCGACTGCAATGATGTTTTTGCCACTGGTTGCCCCTCTTGGATGATGGCCTTGAAGGAATCTCGAGAACTCTCTGGTAGCTTGTCATTTAATTAATTTGTGTAATCATATTTTGCCATGAGTGCCTGGTAGTTGGCAATACGAAATTGTAAGGTGGTAGAAGAATATGCCTTCCTACTAAAGAGATCAAGGCGCTTCCAGTCTCTGTCACAGGGTGTTGCCCTGGAATGGTGTTGTCAGCCACAAGAGTTTACAGAGTCCACTACGATGGAATCAGGTGGTGAGTGAGTGAGTGAAAAGGAACTCTGATTCCTTTATGGGGACATAGTATTTCTTGTCTGCCCTCTCGTATGTCGAGGTAACTGATGCCAGGGTTTGCCACCCCATCTTAGCCAGGTTTAGGATAGCCTCATTGATTGGGAGGGCGATTTTTGAGGATGATGAGGAGTGGAAGATGTTGATGAGCTGGTGGTACATGTCTTTGACCTCCTCCAATGGTATGTGAAGGGTGGTCTGCTTCTCTTTTTGCCAGTTACTGAAACAGGCAGAAGTCATCTGCCATGCACAGTGGTGACAGAATGACCACTTTGTCTGGGGAAGAGGAGGATATGGCCTTAGGTATTATCTCCTCCTCCGTGTCCTCTCCTTGCTCCTCCATTTCTTAAGGCTCTGAGGCCCTCGATGCTGTGGCCGAGGGATCATACCTGGAGGGTTGTCGGGCAATGCTTGAAGCCCGGGAGGCAGGCTGTTGGTGTGCTACCCAAAGGTCCCAGTATGGCCACTGTGGTGACATAGGGCTTGGCGGCGGTGCCCCCTGGGTGGTCGTACCAAGATGTAGGTGGTGCCACCTGCTGGTACATTCCTGCTGTCTGACCTCTCAATTGATAGTGGAAGGGCATGGCATGATTGTGGGGAGATATCCCATTCCCGGCAATGGCTCGGTGCCATGATCTGAGTACCAAGGGGTGAAGAGTCGGGTGCTTTCGTCATGCCTAGGTCACTGGTCTGATGGAATTCCGCCAGTACCAAGTGTCCCGGTGTCAGTGATACAAAGCGAGATGGTGATTGCTTTTGGATATCCCTGGGCTTGCTGAGGGGACTTCCTGCTCTCTTTTTTAACTTGTGAGAGGAGTCCCCAGTCTGTTTTTTTGATCCACTGTCCTTTCAAGTCGAAGACTGAGGGGAAGACTCATGTCCACTGGAGGGTTGGGGTCAGAGAGATGCTTCAATAAAGATGATTTTTTGGCGACGCGCTCTGTCCTTGTGGGATCTCGGCTGGAGTTGCTGGCAGAGGGAGCACTTCTGCTGGATGTGGCCCTCGCTGAGACAGTAGATGCACTGACAGTGCTTGTCCGCAACTAGCATCGCCTTGCTGCAAGTGCCGCACTTCTTGAAGCCCAGAGAGCCAGCATAACCTTGTCCAGTGGCGTCCCCCCACAAAACTGGGGGTTGACAAAAGAACAAAGTCCTTCCTTTGTCTTCTTTCTTCTTCCTTTTTTTTAAAAGGCATGGCCAAATAAACAGAAGAAAAGAAACAAAAGAGGCTTCAAAGAAAGCTAAAATTTAGTAAATTGACCCCACAATGTAGATGCCCGAGGATTCCTCCTCCATGATCTCTCTGCTTCTGGGTCCCACATATAGAAAAAACATGGTGATTCTGCTATGGTTTGGGCCTTCTGTGGCCACCAAAGTACCTGGAGGATTCAGCCCTGTGGCAAGGTGAGATTAACCAAATCAACCAGGAAGTAATTGATCATCAAAATATAGACTGCAGGAAAAAAGCAAGCAGCAGTAACCTGCTCTTTTACTGCTAGTTCTCACACTAGGATACTTCAAGGACTCTACTCCTCCTTACATACTTTTTATTCAAAAGTCTAGACAAACACTCCTGAAAGTTTTTATGAGCATTTTTGAGTTTCTTTAAACTGTAGCATGTTCCTAAGTGAAGCGTGGGAGCAGGAATTTGCCCTTATGCATTTTTGTGCCACTATGAAGACTATGAATTAACATTTTGTGATGTTCTTGAAATTAGAAGCCCCATGAACCTATCATTTTATGATATTTATGATTTGCTTCATAATGCATTCTCCACAGATGAATCAAAGGTCCAAATCCAATTGCTGTTGTGGGATAATAAGGCATGAAGTGGTGTGTTTGGAGTTAAATTTACATAACAAGAAAGATGTTGGAAAAGTCTATGATGATCAGAACAACTGATTAAGATGCCAGACTGCTGGCTTCTCAGAAACTACTGAACAAAATACTGTGTCACTAGTGTGAATAATTAAAGGTGTATCAGAGGATTTGATGGTTTTACAAAAGGGGGAGTTTTTCATAAAATGTTACATTTTTCTGACTTTGTGATCAGAGGTTTCAAGTCAACACGGCTCAAAATAGGGCTTATTCTGTGTCAAGGGGGTCTAAAGGGCTACGTCCCCTCTGAGGCGCTCATGACATTTAGCGGTAAGAGTCCCCAAGGCCATTCTTTCTCGTTCAGGGCAGCAACACCTAGCAACAAGTGTCCCCAGGGCTGCCCTTCCTCTCAGGGCAGCAAGGCCTCGCGGCAAGAGGTCACATGGTCACCTCCTCTCTTACGGCAGCAATGCCCAGTGTCAACAGTCCAAGGCACTATCGCCTAGCACCAATAGTTCCAGGCAGTAGCGCCTATTAGGGGAACCTGGGCCCACCCTACTCCACCAGGTTCCATTCCAGGGCCCTACAAAACCAATCACCGCAGAAGGGTTCAGGTCTCCAGACGCATCCCCTGGGTCACTTCCTACCCTTAGGCCCACATCAGGCATCTCCCCAGCTGGCAGTGACTCAGCATCCCCTTCTTTTAAGTGGTTCTCCGTAGCATAATGAGGGTCCTCGGCCTCAGCAGTCTACAGTCCTGGTGGTTCTTCCATAGGAGCCTGCAGCTCATGTCCGCTCTCCTCCTCAGCCAGCCCACACTGAGCTGAACTGCTCCCTTTCATATGCTCCCTCCACTGGGATCATGCCAGCAAGGGTGAGGGGGTGTGGCCTCTTGGGCCCAAAGTAATTGGTTAACACCAGCCTGACCAGTGCAGGATTGGTACATACTGTCACACTCCCTCAAATGGCCCCAAGGTATTGTGGAGCTAACTGTTGTTTCTTGCTGCCCTCATTGAGATGTGTTTTGTAGTTAGTGTAAGTTCTGTCTAGAACTCAAAGAGGCAGAATCCCTCCTAGAGCTCACTGAAATTCAGGGGGTGCGCACCCACTGGTGTACCCATTCAGAAAGTGCCGCATACTTCCCTGCTCACCCAGACACAACTCCAATAGCCAATGAGTAGTGGCAGCAGTGCTATGGCCCTGCCTCCTCCCTGTCTCTTTGAAGTGTCTGGGAGGCAGATGGAGAGAGATGTCATTGTTCTCTGTGGAGTGCAGTGGCTGCAATTGTGCCATGCTAATACACAGGAGTTTCTGCCCTTTCCCTGTAAGCCCCCGTAGAGCAGCAGGGAACAAAGTAGTAACATACTTAACACTTAGTATTTTCAAAGTACTTCACAGACAAACAAATTAATACACACACATACACACACCATGAAGAAGGTACTATGTTCTGCTCATTTTACACCTGGGAAAACTGAAGTATAGTGAAGTTAAAACCAAATTTTTCAAAAGTGGTCTCTGATTTTGGGTACCCCAGTTCTGGGTACCCAACTTGAGATGCATTAAAGGGGCCTGATTTTCAGAGTTATCAAGTATCTACAGCTTTAACTTGGAGTTGTGAGTGTTTGGCACCTCTGAATATCAGGCCCCATTGAAGATACAGCAAGTTGAGCATCCAAAAATTGGAGGCCATTTTAAAATGTAGGGGCCTAAGTACCTTGCCGGTGGTCACATGGTATGTCAGTGGCAGAGGTAGGATTAGAATTCTGGAGTTCTTGGCTCCTCATTGGGTGCTTAGTCTATGACACCATGATGCCTATCTAGAAAGCTCTTCACTACCTTATCTTATCTAGTACTGGTAAATTGCAGTTTCCACTCATGATCACACTGAAAGCTTCGGTTCATTTTGTCCTCCTGTGTCAGGTGACTGGAATTGGAAGCATCCAACAACCACAATGGAGATTTTGCAACATGCAATATAATGTTATCAGAATAGTCCATTTTGGTGCTTTTACTCCTTTCATTTGAAGCATATGATGCTTATCATCAAGGGAGAGTAGATACCAGACATAATAGACCATTGTTGTGATCCAATATATCTATTCTTAAATTCCTGTATTCCAAATATAAGAACTGACATTTGTGAGTCAGCTAACAAGGGTGGCCATCTTGGCAAAAAGTGATTTCACTTGTGAGATGGCAGCTTTTAAAGGAACAGAAGTGGCAATACCATGCTTTTCAGCATGACCAGACTGTCATCCAGGAAGCAAACTGTCAGAGCAGCCAGTGCCATGCAATCTCCCGGCGGGTAGAATTCATCCCTATATAGGGGGACAACGCAAGTCCTATGCTCCATTCAAGTCCCATAAAGGCTGTACTTTGAAGATATAGGCCTTGTGAATTTCATCCTGAATGAATGTTGTCATCAGTGATGATCTAATGCAGTGGCTCTCAAACTTTTTTACTGGTGACCCCTTTCACATAGCAAGTCTCTGAGTGTGACCCCCCTTATAAATTAAAACACTTTTTTATATATTTATACATTATAAATGCTGGAGGCAAAACGGGGTTTGGGGTGGAGGTTGACAGCTCGTGACCCCCCATGTAATAACCTCGCGACCCCCTGAGGGGTCCTGACCCCCAGTTTGAGAACCCCGGACCTAAAGAGTGGACTCATTACGTGGAAGGTGCCAGGAAACTTTATCCATGCACCTTGTGTTACTACAGTGACTGGTGCTTATAAATACTTAGTTCAGATTAAATAGGAAAGGGTTCTCATAGACTGTTGGCTGATGCCATCAAAGATTGAGCAGAGGGCAAAATCCCACTTTTCAAGGTTTTTTACCCAATGCCTGAGTAAAATAGAATCTAAAGAAATAGAGAAATGTTTACACCTTATTCATCAGTACTTCAAGTTTCAGAAAACTCTGAAGTTAGAAAACACCTTAAGTATGTGTTTCCTAAACAGATTAAAAACCAGAACTCTAGTTAGCTTTTGTCTAGCTGTTTTGCTGAGGGTGTTCTTCTAAGAACATGCAGGAAATAAATGATCAACACTGAAAACCTTGACACTTCCTTAAAAGCCTTATTTTCATTGTTTAAAAATATGATGGCAAGAATTAATACTGGTTCTTCTGTTTCAATAATGGCTGTGATGTTGAAACGACAACAAACATCATTACATTTATATGCACATTTATGTAGACAAAAATTGTCATTACTTATTTTGGTGGAACATTTTATCATCTGCCCTATAAACAAATAAAATCAGCATAAGCTGTTTTTAGCCGTCAGCAGTGTGTCAACATGAGTAACTTATAGCTAGACATGCCAGCCCTTACTGGAAAATATCCTATTCCATTTTTTAAAATGCTTAAGATTTTTTTTAAAGTATTTATTTTTGAGTTTTACAGAATGTAGTGAAACTACTTAACTTGATTGTTCACAGCAAATAAATAGAGCAGAAGGTAGAGTGCCCTCAGACACTGTACATTTAAATGAAAATATGAGAGAAATCATGATTTCTCTTGATGTATCTATTTGCCTGTTTTGTCTTTAATATTTACAACTATGAAATAAAATATGACCAGAAAATAAAAAGCACACTTAGAAAAAAAGTGCCACTATTTTTTTTATTCCATTTGCAAACTTCTCAGAGTTATATGTATCTCTAGCCTTTCTATTATCTATTTTCTCAATTCTTGCTTATCACATCTGCCCATGTGTCTTGCCACTAATTGCAGTTATGATTAATCTAGGTATACAATAGCTCCCTCCATGGCACCCTCCATCTCAAAGACACTGTATATGCTTATTTGTTAATGCATCAATGTCACCACTATTTTGCAATGAGGTTGTGGAGGTTCTCATATGGAAAGGAAGCACAGGGATTCAATTCTAGCACTTCAATGAGAATTTACTTCAATGAGAGTTATTTGGGTTTGAATTAAATCCACTGCTCCAGAATAAAGCCTGAATATTCAGGATCTTTCTGGGTGGAGTATGGAGCAATTGGCGAGGGCCAATGAACAGGCCTGCTATCCAGCTCTCCCATAACTACTATTCCAGACTATAGCTGTGCCAACCTGAGTGTCCATGAGCAACAATTGGCAAGTAACATGGAACTGGAAGGCATGAGCTGGAGGAAGCGAGAATGAACACAGCCATTCAGCACCAGTCTTTCAGTGGATGGACACACTGCTCATGGGAATGGCTGCATTCTTGAGTCCCTGCTGTCATTCCCAATGTGTGTGCATAGCTATGGATGTTGGACTGGTCCACTCACCAGCCATCTTGCCCTGCAACAGTTGGGGCAGTACCCTTATGCACATGAGTGGAGGGTGTTTCTGTGAATGGATGCAGTGATGAACAACTTCACTGGCCCTTCCTTGCTGAAACCTGCAACTGAGGGCAGGTTTACACTACGGGGTTACGTCAACCTAAGTTACGCAACTCCAGCTACGTGAATAACATAGCTGGAGCAGATGTACCTTAGGTCGACTTACAGTGTCTTACAGTGACTTACAGTGTCTCTCCCGTTGACTTGCCTTATGCTTCTCATTCCGCTGGAGTACCAGAGTTGACGGGAGAGCAATTGGCGGTAGATTTAGCAGGTCTTCACTAGACCCACTAAATCGACTCCCGGTGGATCGATCGCCGCAGTGTCGATCCATGGTAAATGTAGACAAGCCCTGAGAGTTGCATCTGCATACTGCCTGCTACTCCAGATTAGTGCTTAGAGTACATGGTAAGGGCAAGGTCACTTGATACAAAGGTAGAGAATGGGAAGTAATGAATCTGGAGCCAGCACTTGCTCCCTTTCCTTGCATAGCTGAGAGCAGTTCCTTTTACAGAGAAGGTTTGGATGTACCACTGTGCTAAATGTGAAGTATTATTTACTTCACCCAACAGAAACCATGCCTGGAAGCAGCACGCACAATCAGAACCTCAGCAGATGCATAGGCTAAGTGCCTGTCCATCTCTGTACTGAACTGGGCCAACATTCAGGATTTTTATACTTCTTCAGACATTTCTCTTTCCTTAGCATTAAAAAATAAATCAGAATAAAACACTTTATGACCCTTTTGTGTCTGGCAGCACTCTGAGACTGGCACAAATCACAGATGATGACATGGGAGTCCTTCCCTTGTATAAGTTATTTTCAGAAGTTGCATGAATAACGCTCTAGACTCATGAGAAACTAAGTTTCTGACCACTTGTGGACATTAAAAATCCCATGGCATTTTCTGTATGAGTTGAGGTATTAGTCCCAGGGGGGAGGAGGGCTAGTCATTAAGCACTGAGATAAAATGGTGATGGGTGCAGTATATGAAGACAGATAATCACATTCCAGTAATTGCATTCTCCCTACCTATTACAAATTCCCTCTCCACTCTCAGTTGGCTATGCCATGCTTCTTCACTTTCTTTTCTGAGCTGCCATGTAATGTTGCTGTGCAGTTTTAAAGAGTTTGCTGAGTTTCATAAAAGAGGTGGGTTTATTTTAGTGGTAGGTGAAATGATCCACTAGAGAGTGAACTTGTAAAATAAAGTTTGTAAAGCTCTTTGACATCTATCTGGTTGAAAATTCCCACATGAATACAACTCATGATCATTACCATTTAGTACACTAGCTGAATCCACAGCAGCATGTATAGGGCTAAATTCTGCTCTCATTTACATTGCACTAAATCTGGAGAAAATCCATTGACTTCAGTGGAGGTACTCTGCATTTATCCCAGGCTCACTGAGAGCAGAATTTGGCCCACCGTGCCTTACTTACTGTTCATTGTGTTCACTTTAACCCATGTGTGTCCTGAATATCAATCACATTCAGAGCAGAATTTGGCCCAGTTACAGAATTGTAAATCTGGATTAGCTTCACTGAAGTCAACGGAGCTATTCTAAATTTACCCCATAACTGAAAGCAGGAATTTAGTTCCACATTTCTTAGGAGGAGATTTGTGGTAAGGAGAGGTCTGTAAGAATACTGAATGTGGACGGTAAGAATACTGAATGAACTCTGCTATTGCAGCAAACCAAGAGAAAGCTACTGTAATAAAAGTATGACACACATGAGAGACTGAAGAAAGAGCTGGAGAACAGCTGAACTGAACCACCTGACATGGGTCAGGGTTATAATATAATAATATAACATCAATACCACTCCAGTGGCTAAAATTACATCTGCTTTTTTTTTGGTATTAATTCAAATGCAGACAAAACATATCCCTAACTAGAAAGACAAGAACAAACTAATACAACCAGTTAAAGGGCCAGTAACCGCTATCTCCTATAACTATTGTTACTGCTCCTGGAATAAAGAAACACTGGACGTTTCACCTTGCCACAAACTACCTTGACAGGTCCCATGATTTCATTTAAAAAAAATTATTTGTATTATATTCTTTCTCTTCCTTTGCTTGCCTCAGGAATAAATGTTGTGTGACATGTTATTTTTGTTAAACAAGATGTAACTGCAAAAGAAAGGCCTCAGGTATACTGTTGTTGTTTTTTTAAAAAAAAAACCTTACAAATATAATGGCATAGGGAAAAGGAGATATCAATTTGGCTAATTTTAAAATTTGCAACATTCTTGTTGCCGTGTTTAAAAATATCTTTGATGACTATGTGAATTGACCAGAAATATGTGTGTGTGTCGGTGGATAATGAAAAGAAAGCAGCTGGAGTTTTGCTACTCGTCCCTGATTTACATTAGAATAACATCTGTAATACAGCTGTTTAGAGTTCAGATTTAGCACTGTATAAGCTGTTTTCTTAATGCAGATCTATCCTCTGTCTAGATGATAGACGTGAAATAAGGCAGAGGTAAAAGGTTTAGTAACAGCAGGTGAAATAAAGTTAGGAATAATTTGTATACAAGCTGTTTTAAATGTTCGGAGGGCCAAGGGGAAACAAAAATAAAATATTCTTGTCAGGAAAAAAAATCATACAAAAACTTGTCATAAATGAAAACAATTTGCTCATGCCGGTATCCTTAAGTGGCACAAACTCTTCTTCTGCTGCTGCTACATTCTCTAATGATATTACTGCATATGGCACATCTCATCTAATCTGTTAGTAAAATCCTAAAGTCACTTATGTCAGTCTCTAATGCAAGCCAAATGAGTCTTCCCAGTAATAAGAAGCTTCGCAGAATTAGTTTTCGTTTTGCAGAAAATTGCCATTGGGGATGGCACTTTTATCTAAAAATTTCACTCGTGCATAAGCAAAAAATTCATATTATTTGGTTACATTCCATCAGTATGAGAAATAACATTGTGAAAATTCTATGCATGCTAATGATATATAGAAATCCACCTGCTTTCAGATAAAATGAGTTTAATTTTCTGTTGCCCACTGCCTGGTTGGCCTTTCATAAATTACTTATGCACAGCTATTATTAAAATAGAGGGAAAGCAAATTAGAAAGTCCTCATATCTCTCCACTGGATTTAACCAAGGCAGGGCTATGACAGCTAGAGTCAGCGTTTTTGAAAAAATTCTGCTCTCTTGAAAAATTTTGCATCTCTATACAATTCTATGCCACTGTTGTAAACGTTCTGACCTGCCTTCTTACCAAATTAACCTAAATCCTTTCTATTTTTCAACATTAATGGAATCCTCTAGAGTCCTGCTGATATATATTAAAATATATTTATTGGTTAATTTGAATTCCAGCATTTTGTACCTCATTTCCCAGTACTTCTGTTATATCTGAACAGCTTGGAGCTTTAGCATTAGAAACTTACAAATTAAGATAAATACATCTGACAATTATCAGATCAAAACAACTTAACTTTCATTGGAATGTATGATTGCAAATTTCCCTTCCTGATGAAAGAAAAAAATGAGGACTGTCTGCTTGAAACAGTTAATTGGATTTGAAAGTACTGTACATTTCAAGCAATTGGTGCAGCTTTTGGTTGGTCAATGACTACTTGACCTCCTGGTTTTACAACAGACAATTGGTTTTCATTTCTTGAGGGTCTTTCAAGTCCATAGTTCATGGTGACTTTAAGTTTAATTTCTGTTAATGACATTATTTTGCTCTTTTAGGATAAAACTTTCTTGTGATGTGTTGAGCAGCAGTGACAATCCCATTACTGTGAGAGGAGAAATACCTTCTCAAATTGCACTCTTTAAATATTATATGTAGCATTATTTTATTTTAAAACAACTTCTTTGGCATTTTAGGTTTATATGCACAAGAGTAATAATGCCAACAACTATTGTGAGAAATGCTTGTTAAATAAATAAACAAACAAATAAATAAATCCCATTAATCTTGTAGTCTCTGCCCAGGTAAATATTCCTGCTAAGCCCAGGGGCCTAATTCTGATTCCACTTACATCAGGTACTAGTATAACTTGTTTCACTTCAGCAGAATTACTTCTGATTTACACTGGTGTAAGCGATATCAGAATATGGGCCAGAGGCTGCATGGCTGGGACCCTCCTTTGTAAAAGAAGTACGATTGTGTAACCCTCACCCATATTTGTGAGTACTTACTCACATGACTAGCTGTGTGAGGAAGTGCTAATCTGAGTGAGTAAGGGGCACACAATTGGGCTCTTAGGATCTTGACTAGAAACTTTCTCATGTATAGAAACCCTTATCATTGTCACCGAAGAACAACAGAAATGTTTAATTCCCAAGAATGCTTCTGAATGCTCAGTGGAAATTGCTAAGTAGTCAGTTATTCATAGCATAATAAAGTAGAGCTTGATTCTATTGAATATTTCACTTTACTACGTAAGTAGCTCCTTTGAATTTAATAGGACTACTTGTGTCATAAGGTACTACTCTATGGGTCAAATCCTCAGCTCAGATCTGTGCAACACTACCGCAGTCAGTGGAACTACACTGATTCATACCTAATGTGGCTCTGGCCTAATATGAATATGGATGGCACAATCAGGCTCTAAAGTATTAAAATTAATGAACCATAACATTTGCTGTTTAAAGAGAATGGTGAAGCATAAAGCACTGTATATGTTTCCTTTAGACCGCTGTACAGAGCATTTGGGTCCAAATTCTCAGCTGGTATAAACCGCTGTAGCTCAATTGACTTAAAGGGAATGACATCAATTTACGCCAATGGAGAAAACCTGGCCCTCTATACTTTGTAAAAGGGAGGAATGTGGTATAATAATCAGAGCAAGGAGTTAAAAGTTACAACTCCTAGTTTCATTCCTGGTTTTGCCATTTTCTTGTCATGGGACATTGGGCAAGCATCTCTGTATGCGCCTCCTTGTGCCTCAGCTTCTCCATCTCTAGAAAATGTGAATAAATAATATCCTACCTCACAGGCATGTTGTAAATCTTAATGAATTATTGTTTGTAAAGTGCTTTCAGATTCATGGATAGAAAATGCAATGGAAATGTAAGATACAGTATTTTACAGCACTCTTATTTTTTCCATTGCCATTTCCTACTGGAAAAAGCATTTGTAGAATAGTTTCTCTAATAGTTTTACTGTAAAACAATGTGCATATACAGTTCTAATAAGGTGGCATGTTATTAAAGTTTCATGAGTTTTGGGAAACCCTTATAACACAGGGATGACTTTATCTCTGTGAGTAATACGGACCTCTCAAACTCATGCCAATAAAAGCTTTACAACACACTGCATTATAATGTATTTACTATCTCACACTCTCAAGTTTCAGTTACCCAATCAGAGTGCAGAAACAGTACCATGTGCCTTAGCTGACCAGTAACAGAAAAGCTATATTGCCATCCTCAAGCATTCAAAAATCTTGTCAGGCAAAATTATGAGACTGGCTTAAAATCATGAGTTTTAAAAAAATAAACACTACATTTTGGGTTCTTTTTATTTGCCTTCCAACATTTGAGCCTTTAGTCAGCACTCAAGTTACGTTCTCCAGCTTTTCTCCATATCCACCCGGTCTACAATTTATTTATTTTTTAAATGAAAGATGAGATTCTCCCATATTCATATGAATCCAAGAGCTGGGAGGGGCTTTAATAAAAACACCACATCTCACAAGACTTGAAATAAAATCAGAAGAGTTGCTAACAATGGACGAGGTTGAAATTCATCCCATGCAGAGGATCAGCACAATGTCTTTTTCTCAGTAAAGTACATCAAGTTTATATAAATAAAAAATAATTTGGTAAAAATCATAGAGCACAGTAACAGGAGCCTGTTGTCCACAGTTCTCTGCTCACTCCCTGCAGTCCACAGACCCTTCTGTCATGTTAGGTCTCTGCAGGCACATCCCACAGTCTTACACAACAACAGTTACTACACACACACACACAAGCTGTATTTGAGGCCATTCATGGGACATAAATGGCATGTCGGCTTTGTGCTGGTCCTCTATACAGCAATGAATTTCCTCAGTAAAATGTAAATGTCAAATTTCATCTGTTTGTATTACAATAGCACATAGGAGTCCCAATCATGGACCAGAACCCCACTGTACTAGGCACTGGCTGAAATACATTTCACAATCCACAGGCTGAAATACATGCTCGTAAAACACTGGTCAAACAATTCTGAACAATGAATCAATTAATAAAAATCTAACTCTGATTGCTGATTATTTGTGAACAGAAAAAAGGGTTAAATAAATAATGCTCTTTATATAGCTCACCCAGCTGTAGCAATCAGCAATGAGATCCTAAAGTCTGGAAAGCATGACACAAATGTAAAAAGTACCTTAAATTCAAAGTGAAAACCCATGACTTTTTCCTACACTCTCTGAAGTACAGCATGTCCTATGCACCCAGTAGAGGACATTTTATAGTATTAGACTGTTGAAATGCTATAATTAAAGGTCTGTCAAAGTTTCCATTAAATCCCTGATTTTCAGGGTTTAATTAATAACAACAGTTAAAATTACTGTGAATAGAATTAGAGCCACTGTCATATTCTTATTGCACATTTATTCCTGATTTCAAGTCTGTACAAAATATGGGATTGATCCTGCTCTCTTTACTTACACAAAATTTCCTACTGAAGGGGAAACTCTTTGAAGATAAAACTCCACATTGAAGTCAGTGGGATATCTGCCTGAATAAAGACTATGGTCTCCGCCCCTAAAACAGTCACAGGTTTGCAAAAAATTAGTCATTAATTGGATGGACGTTTATTCATAGATTTCAAGGCCAGAAGGGACCACTGTGACCATCTAGCTGGCCTCCTGTATAAAACAAGCCATAGAATTTCCTCAAAATAATTCCTAGAGCAGATCTTTTAGAAAAACATGCAATCTCGATTTAAAAATTGTCAGTAATGGAGGTTTCAGAGTAGCAGCCGTGTTAGTCTGTATCCGGAAAAACCATGCCCCTTGGTAAATTGTTCCAGTGGTGAATTATTTTCACTATTAAACAGTTTTGCTTTATTTCCAATCTGAACTTGTCTAGCTTCAACTTCCAGCCATTGAATCATGTTATACCTTTCTCTACTAGACTGAGGAGCCCATTATTAAATATTTCGTCCCCATGTAGATACTAATATGTAATCAAGTCACCCTTCAACCTTCTCTTTGTTCAGCTAATTTGAGGAAGTGGATTATTGCAGAATAAATTAAATACAGTTGTAGAATGGAAATACAAGCCACAATAATTTGCTTTATGATAATTGTGAAATATATCAAATGTGTCACCTTTCAGTAGAATTCAAGACCCTTTTCCTACAAGCTTCCACACCCACAACTCCCCAGCTAGAGCCAATTCTGCTTCATTGAAGTCAATGGGAATCTATCCATTTATTTTAATAGGAGCAGTATCAGACTCATTGTTACTGGGAATTTTATGAGAGTCAGAACTACAGGATTGGGCCCCATGTTTAAAAAAAAGACTCTGTAAATACTGAAGACTATATTTTCCTCTGGAAGCCTAAGAGAGAATGAAATGCTGTTACTGTAACAATGGCTGCTGGAGTCACTGGAGACTGACTGAACTACCCTGTCATGTGACAAGGGTATGGCCTGTTTGTAACATGGGACTATGTCATATGACTAATGCCAGGAGATAAAGACTGATCTCTTACCATATCTGACAAGTAAGCTAAATATATGGAGGGAAATGGAGCCTGAATCCCTCAGCCTAGAAGGGAACCTGGCAGAAAACTGGAGGAGATGGTGGCTGAACTGCTGTTTTCCTAGAAACAAGTAATATTGCAGAGAAATCCAAGAGAGTAAAATCCTTTAACATACTGCTACTGCAGCAGGCACAGAGATATTGGAGATATGCAATATATTCCAGTAGGAGAACGAAAAGAACTTCAAACTGCATTCAAAAGTCATTCAAAAATGTCCAAGAATACTTTGATATACACAAGAACGTCACTTAGGAAAAGCACATATTCTTGACAAGAAAGAAGCTAAGAGCTGAGAGCATTAACCATTATGTTAGAGACTTAAATAATAAAACTAAATCATAAGAATCTGAATAGTTAACAGAAGAATTAATTGGACACCAAATTATTTGTTGTTAAAAATTGATAACCAGGTCAAAGCAAGGTTATTGCGAGAAACTGACTTCACATTATAAAAAAACAGTGGATATTTCTAGAACTAGTGAAAGCTATGCTGTCCCAAATGAAAGTGTTAGCAAGAACTGAAGTCCATCTAATTAAAAATCCATATTAAGGCACAGAAACACAATACAATGGCAAGCAAACAGCAGAGAACAGATTTATTTGCAATAAATATGGATGCAATTACAACGCAAGAGTATCCAGCATAAAGGATGTGATGCAGGGGTCGGCAACGTTCGGCACGCGGCTCGCCAGGGTAAGCACCCTAGCGGGCCGGGCCAGTTTATTTATCTGCTGACGCGGCAGGTTCGGCCGATCGCGGCCCCCACTCGCCGCGGTTCGCCGTCCCAGGCCAATGGGGGTGGCAAGAAGCGGTGCGGGCGAGGGATGTGCTGGCCGCGGCTTCTCGCCACCCCCATTGGCCCGGGACGGTGAACCGCGGCGAGTGGGGGCCGCGATCAGCCGAACCTGCCGCGTCAGCAGGTAAATAAACTCGCCCGGCCCGCTAGGGTGCTTACCCTGGCGAGCCACGTGCTGAACGTTGCCGACCCCTGATGTGATGTAATGCTGCATGCAATTAAACAACCATTTTGCAAAAGTATGCTGCTCTTATTACTGTGTATTACAGTACTATCGAGATTCGGTCCCCATTCTGCTAGACATTGTACAATTCATAGTACGAGACAGTCCTTGACCTGAACAGTTTACAGTCTAACTACACAAAACAGACAAAGGAAAGTATCTCAGTTTTACAGATGGGGAACTAAGGTGAACAGGAGTTAACTGACTTGCCCAAGACCACACATTAAGTCTATGGCAGAGTCTGGAACTGAACACAGGTTGCTTGAGTCTCAGTCGGACTGCTTCAAATCCTTTCAGTACAAACTGCAAAGAAGTATAAAAGCAAAATGCATTCGTGCACATAGATCTGGAGGAATTCCATGTGTCCCATGAGGAGAAGACCAGTTTATAAAATCAGATGGTTAAGGTGTATATCTTGTCTACTGAAGAATATGAGGAGGTATTTAATAGACTGGATGCATTAAAGATATAAAACACCACACTGATATAGAATCTAGATTCCAACGTCCTGCCACAAATACACATATCATTTAAATTCCCATTAGCACTGAGAAATAAAGAAACAGTTTGACCAATTGCAGAACTACAGAAAGTTGGGAAAAGACTTCTTCAAGCAACCAGCACTGGAAGGAGCTAAATTTAATTAGCATCAATACTAAAAAACAAAACAAAACTAGGACTCCAAGCTTGCAAAAACTTAATGCAAAGGGTGATGCTCACTATCATTAATGCCAGTGACCGCTAACAGCCATAAGGCTCCTTATGGAGGCAATGTGCTAGGAGAAGGAGACATCAGTAGAGGCTAGAGCTCCATGTCTTTACTGAAGAACTAAATCCCATCTCCCCTCCCATAACCCAGCCTTGCTCCTAGGATCTTTCAGGGTTTAAGAAACAAACAAACAAAAAAGATATAGGACCTTATTCTTCTCTAATCTATACCAGGACAAATCAGGAGCAACTCAACCAAAGTCAATAGGGTTACACGGGGAAGCAGGTAAATAGTTATTTGTAGGCCTCTAGAGTTTACTTTGCGAACAATTCTGATTAATTTAATCTTACCATCACTCAGTTCACATCTGGCTTCAATAGCTCTGTCAGCTCCTGCAGCGGGAGCACTTACCTGGGGCTCATGATATGCTCTGTGCTGATTCCTGAGCAGCAGGGCCGGCGCAACTCATTAGGCGACCTAGGCGGACGCCTAGGGTGCTAACATTTGGGGAGCGGCGACCGTGGCGGCCGGATCTTCGGGCGCCCTGGTCGTCGTCGTCATTTCGGGGGTGGGACCTTCCGCCGCCTCTGTCGGGGGCGGCATTTCGGGGGCGGGACCTTCCGCTGCCTAGGGCGGCAAAAAAGCTGGCGGCGCTCCTGCTGAGCAGAGTGGGCAAACTGACACAAATTCACAAACAACTTTGAAGGTTGCATTGCAGCATGGGAAAGCGTTCTGCTCTCTAGTGATCAAGACACTGCAGCTTGAATTAACAAGACGGTCACAAAACAAAAACAGAAATAAATGAGAATTTTACAAAGCAAAGTAGTTTGTACATAACATACTAAAAATATCACTGTGCCCTGTTTGCATAGAAGTGCAGCTCACATTCAGCGTAAGGCCAGAGAAAAAGACAACATCTTTCTCTTATGACTTCCTGAAAAGCTCACTACTCTATATTTGTTTGAGAATTGCTTTGAATCTATTGTCATGTACTTCACTCTTCATCAACAGGAGTACCTCAGTGCAGAGAAATATGATTCTACCACATTGGAACAAAGGTGAGAAAAGGAAAAACAACAGATGTAATACTATTTGCATCTGTGAACAATATATGCTATTTCATTATGAGCTAAAGTAAACAGATGCATTTAAACTGCATCATAGACATAGAATCAAAATTCTTTGCTGGCTTAAAGTTCCTAACTTTCATTTATCTTCCCACTCATATATTCATTTGTTGTTGTTTTTTTAAATCATTTATTTAGACAATGTAGAGTGTGCATTTGCAGGAAGTATAACAGTGGGTATGATACAGGACTTTGTCTTTTTTATCAGTTGTGATCAAATGATCAGCTTCTGGCTGTATGTGTGTCCAAATTCAAAAGAAGGGAGGGAATGAGAAGAAACCCAAAGGGGCCTCCTGAATGAAGAATACTGATTCGTGTATACAGCATAACAAAAGGGGATGGTAAAAAGAAAGAAGATATCGGCACTCATTTACCACAAAATCAAGATATTGATAAAGAAATTAATCAAAAAACCTAAGGACATGAAGAGAAGAAATTCTTTAACTGCCTATACACCAATGCTAGGAGCCTGGGTAACAAACAGGAAGAACTGCAATTGCTCATTTATGAGAATAAATTCTATTTAGCTGGTATTACTGAAAACTAGTGGAATGATTTGCATAATTGGAATGTTAAAATCAATGGTTATAATCTATTTAGAAACGATCAAGTGCACAAAAGGGGAGAGGAAGTGGTATTTTATGTCAAAAATGGCATTACCTGTTTCTGAGTCACTTGTAACTCAGAAGAAAATGATCTTGAATGCTCAAGGATCAATGTCCTAACTAACTGATAAAGCACACGTTGGGGCATTAGTTAGTATCTGCTTCAGACAACCAAATCACACTAGGGAACGGAATGACTGGCTCCTTATGCACCTATCTCTAATGTGTAGGGAAAAAAGCTGCATGATCCACGGGACACTTCAATCTGAGTGACATAGGCTGGAGGTCTCATGCTGCCAGTATAAAAACATTCCTGGAATTTCTAAATATTACAGATGACCATTTCCTAACTCAAAAATTGTTGCAAACAACACAGGGGAATTCTGTATTAGACCTCATTCTAACAGATAAAAAGGAACTGATCACAGAACTAAAAATTAGTGGTAGCTTAGCTTAGGTACAAATGATCATGACTTGATCACATTTATAATGTAAAAACAGAATAAAATCCAAACACACTCTCTCTCTCTCTCTCTCTCTATATATATATATACTTGGTGCTTTAAAAGGTCCAATTTCACAAAGATGAAAATAGTTATGAGCCAAATCAGCTGGGAGGAAACATTTAATCCAAAAAAATGAATGATAATTGGGAATTGTTTAAAAACACTTTACTAGATGACCAAAAAGCCATAATTGAGGAAGAAGGCTATATATTGCTTAAAAAACTGACCTGCTTTAGAGGGAAAGTGAAGGCAGCGATAGATAGATAGATAGATAGATAGATAGATAGATAGATAGATAGATAGATAGATAGATAGATAAAACAAATGGAAGAAAGGGGCTGTTGATAGTAATGAATATAAATCAGAAGCTATGAATTGTAAAAAACTGATAACGAAAGCAAAGAGACAAAAGGAGAAATCTATGACCAGCACAGTTAAGGACAATAAGAAGTTGTTCAAGTACATTAAGAAGAAATATAATCCTAACATGGTATAGAAATGGTAGAATTATCAATAATAATGCAGAACAGGCAGAAGTGTTCAACAAATATTTATTTTCTGAATTTGGGGGGGGGGGGGGGAAACAGACAACACAGTCTCATCATATGATGATGGTAACACTCCTTCCCTTCCACTAGTATCTCAGGAGGATGCTAAACAGCAGTTACTTGCATCTAAAAGTTTTTAAAGAGCTAGCTGAGGAGTTTCCTGGACCATAAATGTTGATTTTCAATATGTCTTGGAACAGTGGGGAAGTTCCAGAAGACTGGAAAAAAGTTCATGTTGTGCCAATATGTAAAAAAGGTAAGCAAATGACCTGGATAATTATAGGCCTGTCAGTATGACATTGAACTCAGGCAAGATAATGGAGCAGCTGATGCAGGACTCAATTAATAAAGAATTAAAGGAGGGTAATATCATTAATGCCAATCAACATGGGTATATGAAAAATAGATCCTGTCAAACAAACTTGATTTTATGATGAGATTACAAATTTGGTTGATAAAGGTAATAGAGTTGATTTAATATACTTAGACTTCTGTAAGGTATTTGACTTGATACCACATGACATATTGATTAAAAAACCAGAACTATATAAAATTAACATGGTAACTGTAAATAGAAAATCTTCATCGAACAGGTGTTTCCAGTGGGGTCCTGCAGAGATTGGTTCTTGGCCCTATACTGTTTAACTTTTTTTACTTGAAGAAAACATAAAATCATCACTGATAAAGTTTGCAGATAACATAAACATTGGGGGAGTGGTAAATAATGAAGAGGCCAGATCACGGATATAGAGAAATCTGGATTGTTTGGTGAACTGGGCACAAACAAACAATTTGCATTTTAATATACATCTAAGAACAAAGAATATAGGCCACACTTATATGATGTGGGACAATATCCTGGGAAGCAGTGACTCTGAAAAGGATGAGGATTGTGGTGGATAATCAGTTGAAAATGAGCTCCCAGTGTGATGCTGTGGCCAAAAGGCCTAATGCGATCCTTAGGGCTGGTCTTCACTACAGGGAGATCGACGCTACTACAATCAATGCAGCAGGGGTCCGTTTAGATGGCAGAGCGCTCTCTGGTTGACCTCGGTATTCCAGCTCTCCGAGAAGAGTAAGGGAAGTCAACCGGAGAGCATCTCCCATTGACGCAGTGCAGTGAAGGCACCGGGGTAACTCGACCTAAGCTACGTCGACTCCAGCTACATTATTCACATAGCTGGAGTAGCGTAACTTAGGTCGACTTACCCCAGTAGTGAAGACAAGCCCGTAGATGCATAAACTGGGGAATCTGGAGTAGGAGCAGAGAAGTTATTTTATCTCTATATTTGGCACTGGTGTGACCACTGCTGGAATAGTGCATCCAGTTCTGGTATCCACAACTGGTATCCACAGAGCTCCAAATTAAGCTGCTTCCTCCATAGTAGGAAACTTGATGGAGGTGGGTGGCAATGGTAACACTGCTACTTGCCATCTAGTTAAATCCCCCTGAGGCTCAAGAGGCATCCTATAATTGGCACAGTGAGAAATAATGTACATTTCTCTACCTCCCTTGTACCCGCTCTAGTGAATCTGTTCCCATGTTTGTAAAACACTTTGAAAGGATACCTTCTGAGTACTATTTACTAGAATACCTACATCTGCCAGCCAAATGGCTGCTTAGAAGGAAGTAGGTAACTGGCTGCAGGCTCTCAAAGTACCATAGTCCTGCATGTTCACAAAGTCATACATTAAGGGCCATTTTTTCATGGCTTCATACAAGCACTTTACCAGAAATGCATAACTTCAGTGCATTTGTGGAGCCACCCACCAGCGTGGAATGTAAGTGGAAAAAATCATGGGCACAGTTCATGAACTGCAAAGTTTCCTAATCGGCCTGGTACTGCTCTCACCAACATCCATTTGACACTGGAATAACTGCTCTGACTTCAGTGAAGTTACTCCTGATATACCCTGGGGTCCAGAGAAAAACCAGACCTACACAAGCTGAAGAAAACTGACTTCCTCATCTTACCAAGCAAATTACACAAGTAGCCCATGGAAACAGTCCAGAGAACTTCCTCTGAATGAGCGTGTAACTCATTTAAGTCACTTAATGAGACAGGATAATAGCCATTATTTTTCACTTGGCCAGTTCATATTGTGACACTTAGAGGGAGTGAGTCTGTCAAGTTTTTGTCTGCTTTATTTGATTTTTCACCATACTGCCCCTGGCCTCTCTCCATTGTGCTGGGAGTGCATTAAGCATTGGAGGAGCAGTGAGGCTCAACCAGTGTAGGGAGAGGCTGGAGATGGGGAATGGAATTACAGGCAGACAGCAGATTCTTTCTCCTAGCAGAACCAAGTCTACTTGAAAGGTTTTGCTGTTTTCCTCTATGTCTTACATATATCTATATACCACATTACATGGAGGAGAATAGGATTTCTGATATTTCTGCTGAGATGTTGGGAAGAGATTGTTTTATGCATCTGTCCATGTTGAGACACATTTCCAAGATCTTAATTTTTAAGAGATTTTATATCTTTTAATCTGGACTCCTTCTAGACTCAAACCCTCCAACAAATGCCCAATATCTTCAATTAAATATATTTCAAAAGGCCTGCTTCACAATAACACTCCAGTTTATATAGTCCTTTGCACCAATACAAAATGGGTGTAAATCATTACCACTGTAACTGGGTAGCATTTTATACCCACTTTGCATTGGCATCAATACCTCCACAAATGCAGAACAATATTAAGTTGGGCCCAAAGTCTCTGTAAGCACCCCACTCTTTGGCAGTTTGAGAGTTCTTTTGGGATTAAAGTTTTATTGATCTTTTAGGTTTTTACAGGAATGGGACTAAATAGAAGACTCCCAATAAAATGAAAGGAGAAAGAGGAGAGGGAAAAATTAGATTGTCTAACTTGAACTGAAAGCACTTTGGGTCAGAGTCATGTTTGTGAAGGACCATAAACATGATGCTGCTATATGAATAAATGTTAATAAACAAAGACATTATTAAAATAAAATAATAGCCCTGGGGTACTGGTGGAGGATAGGGAAGAAATAACAGTCATGCAACATTGAACAATAGTATGCAATATGCTGTGTGGTACTTATATGTATAATAAAATATTAAGATGGCAAATATGGGAAGGCAGGCATTTAGAAATGGCAAAGACCTATTAGTTTATGTCAGCCAAGAAGACTGTAATGGAGGATCTTAGTAAGAGTGCAGAACTGCCAGCCAATACCTACAATCACAGTTCTCATGATCTTTTGACCTCACTGTGTATGACTGGATGTATTAATAAACTCTAGATACTGTCACTTAATTTCTAATGAGAGAATTATGGTTTATCACATCACTGTGAGAACATGCATTTATTACTCCAATTATAATAAAAAGGCACAATTTTTTCTAGTTATGGGCTGAGCAGCCAGGAGAGATTCCAGAAATATTGCAAGTCTTTTTTGAAAATGTAGAACGACTTCCAAGGACTGCAGCCTTTGAGTGCTGCTGCAGGCACTTTTGCAGGATTGTGTGCATGTGCCATTCCTATTAGATGGCTAAACAGAGAATTTGGATTTCTAGTGGTCTTGATCTGGCAAGAGCCAGAAAAGCGGTTTTTCTACACCAAACTCACCTGTTCTTCAGCTGGTATAAATTAGCATAGCACAACTGACTTCAATGGAGCTATGTTGATTTATACCAGCTGAGAATCTGTCCCATTTTTAAAAAAAAAAGTTTGGCCAGCATGAGAAACAAATTGTGTAATTGAGGGGAAGTGAGCTGAACAACATAAAAACTGAGATTCAGATAACAAAGATCAACATGAATTCGTCTTCTGGAGCTGTGGATAACGATAAAACTGTCAAACTGAAAGAATATCTAGTGAACAGAACTATCTGAGAAAAATGATTTAAAAGCATTTGATTTATGGAGGCATTTCTTTACTGTTACCTTTGTTTACTGTTACCTTTACTCAGCATAGCAAGTGTATTGAAGCGAAGGCACAATTGTGCCACATATCTGCATATTCTTTAGATGGCGTTTTGTAGCATTTATACTCCATCATACTAAACAAATCTTTGCATGGTCTCTACCATTTCTAACTCATAAATAGGTGCTGGTCATATTGAGCAGACTAGGTCACATATGACATTGGACAAGACTTGGTCCTGTGGAGGATGTTCTTGCTTCTTTTTCTCCTGCTGCTGCCCAAGCAAATGCTGTTACCTTGACAACACAGGGCAATCTCAGGCTCCTCACGTGTCAATAGGAAGAAAGCCAAGTCCTTTCCACAAGAAACAGAACTGCTGAGAAACAAACGACTAATTACTGTCCAAGGACCTTGGATCATTTAATGGGGAACCTGCCAAAACAAGCATCGAGAATTCTATTAAAGTCATGTGATTTCAAAAGAGAGAAAAGGGCATCACCAATCAGTCAGATGTTGTGAAGGCCAAGACTATAACAGGATTCAAAAAAGAACTAGATAAATTCCTGGAGGACAGGTCCATCAGTGGCTATTAATGGATATTAGCCAAGATGGGCAGGGATGGTGTCCTTAGTCTCTGTTTGCCAGAAGCTGGAAATGGGCGACAGGGGATGGATCACTTGATTACCTCTTCTGTTCATTCCCTCTGGGGCACCTGGCGTTGGCCACTGCCGGAAGACAGGATATGGGCTATATGGGCCATTGGTCTGACCCATTATGGTCGTTCTTATGTCCTTAACTAGGAGACGCAAACATAGAAGATCTGAGAGGTTGCAGTCACTTGAGGACTCAGTTACACTTGGGATGGCTATGTCCTTACATTATGGGCACAATTCTCCTCTTGCATCAATTTCACACACGCATAACTCCATTGGCTTCAACTGAGGTACTCCTGTTTTACACCAGGGTATGGCCACACAAGTTACTCTTAACCCTGCCATTTTCTTACAAGGTTTGTTGTCTCTGCAGTAAGACACCTAAACCCAATAAGCTGGTAAAAGGCAGGAAAACCTTGAAACTATTGTGCAATTGCTCCAGGAATTTGCTGACAATCCCATTTCCCACAAGACAAGTCACCAGTGTACCATGTCCAGCTGATCACTGGGGAGGGCAACACCATCTCATTCCAAGCTAAGATTCAGGAGGACTGAAAGCAGAAAGAGTCTTTAAAACTGACTCTCCCAGCTACTCAGTGTATAAAGAGAGGAGCTATGATACTGAATGGGAAAAGGTATCATTTTGTAATTAAATGCTTTGCCATTTATCCTGAGAGATAGGTTAAGAATGACCTTCTTTATATTGTATCTTGCATCTCATTTTTATTCTTCTCTAAATATCATGGATTACAACTCTTCTGCCAATGAAGACTGAATTAAAAGAGGAGAGAGAGGGAAACACTTCCCTAGAGAGAATGGTGAACAGAGACATTGATCATACTATCAGGGACAGATTTAGGGGCAGGTGACCCAGGTGAGTGCCTGGTGTGCTGGGCTTGGGCAGCACCGGGCTTATGGTGCTGTTTTTGTTGTTAGCAACAAAAGGGAAAATAGAATGTTTGAAGTAAAATGTTTCAGGTATTCCGTATGTAGTTTCATTTTTCACAACTTCCTAGAATGTTCTGGAGCAATGTAGAATCTCGTGGAACCTTCCAGACTTTCTGAGAACTACATTTTCCTTGAACCTCCTAGAATGTAGTCAGCCATGCCCTCGCGGGTGTATAAGAGGCGGGGCATTGCCAGTCAATCAATGAGAACTGTTTATGAACATTTTGAATGAGAATAAAATAAAGCTTCAGGACTGCTGCGGCCAAGGCTATGACAACGGTGAGAACATGGAGGGAAGAAACAGTGGTGTCCAAGCAAGGATCCTTGCACTGAACCCAAGAGCTTTCTTCTGGCCTTGTGGCTGCCATTCCCACAATTTGATTGTGTCAGATGCAGCATCATCTTCTTTAGATTCATTATCTCTCTTCAATGCAAAGGATATACATCCTGTTTTCAGCCTCAACTATCAGGTGGAAGATCCTCATGGATGATATTACAAATCTGACTGTGAAGCCGCTAAGTGACACTTGCTGGGAGAGCCTCATTGACAGCATAAGACCAGTGAGGTACCAAGTGACTGAAGTTTCCGGTGCCCTGATGGAACTGGCACAGTCGAGTAAAGCCAAGGCCAGAATCCGACATAAGGTGCAAAGCCTGGCAAACCAGATCACTGACTTCAAATTTCTGGCCTCAATTGTGGTTTTGCATGATAGCCTGTTTCAAGTAAACACTGTAAGCAAGGCATTACAAACTCAGTCAATGAACATCGCGACCACTGCTACTTTGATGAGAAGCTGCCTTGATTTCATTGTGGCCTACAGAGACAACCAGTTTGAAGATGCCATCACTACTGCCAAAGAAATAGTGGAAAACTTAAGAGTTGAGCCTGTCTTCAAGGAAACTCGTATTCATCGGAAGAAGACACAGTTTGGTTATGAGGGCAGAAATGAGGTGATGGTAAGCTTGGAAGAAAAATTCAAGGGGGAGGTTTTTTGCTCGCTCATTAACGCTGCTCGAGTGCCCATTGAAGAAAGGTTTGGACAAATGAAGCACCACAAAAAGACCTGGGGGGGGAGGGGGTATGACCTTAATAAGCTGCCGGCGGACAGAAAAACACTTTTGAACAATTGTATGAACCTTCACTGGACGTGACACATGCGGAATGTGTGGACATCAATGATAAAGATCTCTGTGTCGAATTGGACAACATCCGAGACGTTTTGCAACACGGGAAGCGCTCTTCGCTCCAAGTTCTCCAATTCATTCATAATGCAGAGCTGAAGGACACTTTTCCTAATGTGTGGATAGCTTTGAGGCTTGTGCTCACGCTGCCGGTCACAGTCATGAGCGGTGAACGCAGCTTTTCAAAGCTCAGGCTCATTAAAACATATCTTCGATCGACGATGACCAACAAGAGACTGACATCGCTTGCTATTTTATCACTTGAAAAATCTCTCTGACACTGTGCTTCATTTGGCGAGGGCAAAGGCGAGAAAAGCGACTTTTTGACCTACAGGACTAGGGTTAACATTCTAAGGCTGTCACCTACTGTAACAATATTTACTACTGTCCAATGTTGGTGCACAGTTCAATTTCTTGATGTTAGTACATTTCAGTTATTCTTAAAATTAAAAGGTTTCTATAAGCTTAGAGGAAATGAATTTTTTTATTTGCTTATACATGGTATGAATAAATACAGATTTACAGATCCCAGCGTGAAAATTTATCATCTTATATGACAGGGATAAATCATGCATGCAAATCATGCATCAAAGTTGTGAAATGGGCTGCAAATTCAATAAAAATAAGATATTCAGAAGTTTAACAAATGGGGGGGGGGGAATGCTGAAGACGCTCCTTGTCTGGGGCACCATTTGGTTTAGAGCCAGCCTTGCATACTGTACAGAGGAAGCCATGAACACATTATAAATTTACTGCCTTATAGCTGCAGAGTTTTTGCTGCATCCTATTCTTGGTTTGGGAGGTTCTTGGCCATGGAGTGGTCAGCTGTGTGGTTTTTCTAGCCCACAAATCTCACCAGATACAGGAAAAGCCTATATTTGTTGAAAGCCAGTGTTTCTCTGTGGAGATCCCAGAAACTCTGTGGTAATCTTCAGACTCCTCATGGCACCATGACTCCTTCAGCCTCCCTTCCCTGGGCTGGCCCATCCTGCACCTCCTTCAAAGGTGATTTAAAAGCCTGCAGAAGGAGTTTCTGTAAATTAATTAATATTGGTTAGAGGCCTGATTTTCAGAGTCGATGGGAGCTGTGGGTGCTTAGTAGCTCTGAAAAAACTAGCCCTATTTGCAAGGTGCCAAGAGTGAACTTGATCCCTTGCAGAGGTAAGAAGGAATGACACACGCCCTGAAGAGTTTACAATCTAAATAGACAATAATACAGGCAAAGAAGGAGTATTTTGTGCAAATAAAGCAGTATAAGTCAGATCAATGATCATACATATCATTTGTTTGATTCGGGGTTTAATTTCATTTTATTTAGGGAAAGGATAGGCATAATCTAACATAAGTGTAACACACTGGCTTAGAACATATGATCAGGGCTCCTTCTGTGGGATGCTACTATGGGCCAGCCTGATATTTGCTAACAATCAATTGCTCCTTTAGCACAAGTGATATGGGTATGTGCTTTGGGTGATGAAAGTGCCTACTGACAACCATAGTGTCTGTATGTGTGCAGCCACTGTTTGTTACATAAACATTAATTAACTAGGGAAAATCCCTATGGCTTTTACTGTAGAAAATGTCTTGGTGGTTCTCCCTCACCCTGCCACACCCCCTCCCTCAGCATCCAGCCGTACATCCAACTTCAGTTCACAGAGATATGTAGGAAGATAGTTGAGGGCAAGGGACTTGATAATACACTGCCTCTCTTTGTCAGATTTTAGCCTAAAGGAATGAATTTTGCACCCCTTTCATCACTATTCCCTGGAAATATAGGAGGGGATATGACCCTTTATTTGGACTAAGGTTGTAGAGTATGATACAGCATTACCATGGTTATAGAAAGCACTAGCCTCCCAGCTCAATCACGTCCAAATGAGTAAAACCATTTGAATTGGTGTTGATGGTACTACAAGATTTGCCACGCTAGATCAGGTTATTTGTCCATTCAGTCTGGCATCCTGCCTCTGACAGGAGACAATCCTTGATGTTGCACAGGAAGGCAACCCCCACTTGGTTGATTGTGCCATGCTATATATGGGGGTAAAATGCATTCATGACTTAAATGCATGTATGATTGTCATCGTCTCCTAGTGTGGTCTCTCAAGGGGTCTCAGCTTCTCCTGACGGACTCTCCTTAGTTTGTTCTCAGTTAGGTCGGTTCCTGGACCCTCACTCCAATTAAATCTGTCAGCCCTTCACTCTGTCCCTTCAGCCCTTCACTCAGCCCTGTCAGCATTTCACTCTCCTGGCTGTTTTCTTGGAGGCAGCATGGGGCACAGCTGTCACCCCTTTTCTGTCCCAGGACTTTCTGCCTCCCTTTTCTTCTCTTTACTCTCCCCGGCCTTGTTTCCTCTATTGGTTGAAGCTGTGGCTGCCTGCCTCCATGATTGGCAGCTCTGGCAACTGCGTGGGGTTGTGATCAAGCTGCTTGCTTGTAAACAGAAGAGACTCTCCTCCCTCCTCTATCTATGCTCAGTATGGGGTTTGTAGAACCCATTACAATGATCTGTATTCTATATGGGATGGACATACTATGTTATCGAATAACTGGGTACCAGCTACATCGTAAACACAACAGCAATTACTTTCACATATAGGGCACAATTTGTTTCCCAAAGTAAATAGCAAGTAATAATTCTTGTCTCCTAGTTTGCACATAAGGGGAGGAAGGCAAACTTGTGCTGGGAAGCAGGTGATTGGCAGTGGCTAAATAATACTGTCTGGAAATTTACCCTGGTATTAGGTGGAGTGTTGCAGCTCAGAGGACAAAACCCACCCACCTCTCTGCAGCGTCGCCTTCAATTCCTTTAATGTTAACAGCAAGAGAGCCAAGAAGGGCAAACTATATCTTCCTGGGCCACATGCAAGGGATGCACATTCGCTACGTTAGCCCGGCAGAGTTCAGAATCCAGCTTCGTAATAGCACAGGCTTTATTCTCCACACAAAATTACAGTATGCACTGTTCAACTGTGACAATCTATCATACAGCATGCTTCCTTACTGCCTTACCCTATATTTCCCCTTCATTAACTTTCAGTATATCCATTTGCAATAATTCAGTATTAAAGTTGTATATCTGGTAGGTGTAGGTTTGTTGTTCAAAGTGACTAAAATATCTAGGTCTTCCCACTCTGGTAGCTGGTTATTTTACCCCTGATTTGTGCATTTTACAAAAGCAGTCTTCGCCCTCTTAAACCATTCATTTTCTTTTGTAGGATGTTTTTGTGGTTAAGGAACTGCACTGGGACTCAGGAGACTGGGGTTGAATTCCCTGCTCTGCCACAGACTTCCAGCGTGATCTTGGGCAAGTCACTTAAGTTTTCTGTTCCCAATCTATAATATGAGGGTAATAATACTCCCTTTTCCCTTACCCATTGTATGTCTTGTCTATTTACATAGTAAGCTCATTGGAGCAGGGACTGTCTTGCTATTTATATGTACCCACAATGGGGCTTAGGACTTCTAGATATTATTGTAATACAAATAAATAGGAGTAGTGTGCAGCTTCTTTAGCTATTTTGAAATGCAGGAAACTGTTCGGCCAAGCAGAAAGGCTGCCGTAGCTGCACTCATTTAGGTAAAGAGCAGAACGTATATAGCTAATTCCCAAAAGATCTTTGTAACACAGGTCCCAGAAGAACTCACCAGAGCAGCCCGGGTACAGAAATGAATTTCTGTCAGACACATCCCAAATCAGGAGAAGTCTCTCAGTCTGTTGAAAAAACAGAAAAAGTAATTGGTACGTTTATAATCACAACCTGAAATAGTGGAACTAAAAAGAGCACAAGAAGCAACATAGTCGAATGGTTAAAGCATATGACCGAGAATCAGGAAACCTGAATCTACTTCTGCATCCAACAGTTGCTGTGTAGCCTATGGTGAGTCATTAGATTCACTTTCAAGGTGGCCTTATCAGGTATTCTACCTACAAAAATAGTGTACAGCTTAACCAATTAATGATTACAAACTGCTTTGAGATTCTTTATTGGAAGATGCCACATTAGTGCTAATGCACCTCAAAACACTCTACAAATCTGTCTAGGCTATGAATAAAGGTGTTTGAATAAATGGAATTACTGAACATGAACACCAATGCTACTCTGAATAAACATGATGTATCAGTCTTTATCTCAACCAAGGCCTATTTCTTCACTGACTGTACCTTGCATTGTCATTTATACCAGTGCAAAGCAGGTGTCAAATGCAACCCAATCAGAAATCACCATTGTATTACTCCAGTTTTATACCTGTTTTCAGAGGAGTAACTAGATTAATGCTGTGGTGATTCAGGCCCACTTTGTACAGGTGTACACAACAACACATTGTGCAAAGCAGTGGAGAATCAAGCGCTCTGTCTCTTCCCCAAAATTGCTAAAAGTAATTCTGCGGTAAGATAGCCACCTCTGCATAAATAACTATTTTTCTATGGTTTACAATTCTTTAATACAGAAATCCCTCCCTGTCAAAAGTGATCTATCAGAAATATTGTTATGGCTAACCATTTTCATGATGCGGTCGTCAGCAAGGGTTAAGTGCTTGAGTGGGTAAATTCTAACACATGGCTTTTTTAGTGAAAGAAGTAAGTTTCCCCTCACTGCTTCAGAAATGTGCTTTAACCTTGACCTTGAGGAATAATTTCTAGTGGTGAGAGAGCAGTTCAATCTCCTATAGTCAGTCTTTGGCTTCCCTTCTAAAACTCCTGACAAGGATGCTAATCATTATCAGGTGTGAGAATGTTTTTTAATAAGTTTAGTGCTTAAGAGTCTATGGTATTTGTTAACCTAAACCAGATGAGTCCTAACTCCTCTGCATTTGCCTACTGCCACTCAACTTAACCAGGTCTGTAGTTACCTTTCAATTGACTAGTGTCAATGATAATAATGATGATACATTTTTATTTTTATAGCACTCAAACATGGCCTCTAAGCTCTGCACACGCACACACACATATAACTAATAACTGAACATTTCCAAAGGGCAACAAGTCCTTTTAGAAGAGTAATGAATACAAAAATCATTTTGTGCACTGCATGGGAGAGGTGCATTTCAAGATTTTCCTATATAGCTTCTATGAAAATTGGCCCCTAAGCAAGGGTGTGAGTCATTGATGAATACAGCTCTAAGGCTTCATGCTGTGCAGCAAGAGCTGTAAAAGACATTAGAGGAACACAGGGGCGGAGGAGGAGAGAGCGTGGGGGTTAGAAGGTTATTAAATAAAACCTAGCAATGGGTTTTACGTGAATAATGTTTTGAAAATGTACCACCTGATCACTGGGCATAGATCTGACTGCGGTCTTGGTGCCCTCAACTGGCTGATGCTAACAGGGGCTATAAAGACAGTTCTCTACTTTCCTAGCCATAACTAAGGTCATGTCTGAACTACGAGCCCCTCACTGCTGAAAGTAAATCAATATACTATACTGGGAAAATGCTGGTACTGGAGACACTCGTATACTGGCAAAGCTGGAGCCTACACCAGTATAGTTATTCCACCATCCCTAAATGAAACAAGCCATACTGATAAAAGTGCAGTTATACTGATTTAACTGTGTCTACATTAGGGCTTTTGGCCACATAGCCATGTCAGCAAAATATACATCACACTCCTAACCATCACAGCTATGCCAGAAAAACTTAAGCGTAGACCAGTCCTCAGAGATTCTACTGGAGACCATCATAGAGTAGAGAGGGATTGGGTCACAAAGTTCAGATCCAGATCCAGACTTCCACAGTGTTCAAGAGTGTTTGATTTTGGTCCAGACTCTCTTTATTATGGAAGAAATAAAAGCTGGTACCAATTTGATTTCATTAATTGACTAGCAATTAATGGACGTTCTAGAATTGATACCGCAACGATTCTGGATATTGAGTACATCACTTTATGGTGCAATCGGTTTCTACCTACCCAAGGAGGGAGTTACAGGGTGCAATAAAGAAATAATGTTTTTAGTTAATAAAAGCAGAAATTACCATGACTTCTTCCTGATCCCTCATATTTACTTATATTCATCTCAAATCATATAACAATGCCAGAACCTTTGCAGTGTCAGCCCTGCATTTATACTCTCATATCCTCCTATTCTTCTTCTCATTCCTGCTATCCCCTTAATTTCATTTTCCCATTCTTGGCTTCTTTCATTTGCCTACTACCTCAGTTTACCCATCTGTAAAGCAGGTCTAAAAATACTTCCCTCCCTGAGTACTGTGAAGCATTTTGAGGTCACCAGGTGAAAGGAGCCATATGTAAAATATATTATCTTTCGGTTTATTTTTATTAACTTGCAATCCTGTAGCTTTGGTTTAAAATACTCTCCAGCTTTAATTTTAAATGCCCTTAAAAGTAGGAAACAGCCTTTTAAATAAGATATTGTTTTTCCTGCTGACCTATACAGCAGGAAACAGACTGCAGACATTTTTCAAGAAATGTCTACACATTTGTTTTTTCTCTCTGTTTACAGGTAACAAATTTACCTCCATAGTCATTATCGGAAGCCAAACCATCATGAAAAGCTTTATTTTCATGCATATGTGCAGTTTAATGCACTGAGCATAATCAAAATCAGTAAGTCTAAAAACTAGATTTTTATTAGATACAATAGAAACTTGAAATCTTTACAAAGCCGAATAACTGTGGTTTTGCAGTTATATATTTTGAACAAATGAACACAGTGTTCAGTGTAACCAAAGATTCAATCATTTCAGAGGGAGAATAAGCTGGGGAAATTGTTTGTCAAGTTATAGTCTTATTTTGTTCAAAATTACTTCTCTTTTCTTCCATAAAGCTCTAATACAGCACCCATAGTTTTTACCAGCAAGGAAGCATTTTCTGTTTGTTTTTTTCACTAGGAATCACACTCTCCATTTTAAACAGAGGAGCTTGACAACTGAGTTCTTGTTAAAAAACAAACAAACACTGAAATATATAGACATGCAGCACCATCTACTGGATTAATATATTGAGTATAAATGCATGACAGACATGTACAGAATATATTTCCACAAGGCAAAGGTAGAAAACAGTCATACACTCCAAAGCTTATTATAGTGATGTATTTAGTCAGCATCAGGGCTCAGATAAATCCATAGATATGGAATTTCCATGGATATCATGGTCTAATACTTAGCACTGATTTCGCATATTATATTTTTAAGGCACTATATAAATAATACACACACAAAAACTATGTTAAAAGAACATTACTAAGGTTGCAATGTCAAGCAAATTAGGAAATTCCAGAATTACAATTTCCTGCGCAACCTTAATTCAGCTTCCTTGTGTATATGCACTTGAATTACATGATCAGATACTATTTTTTATCATGGGGGCCCTGTCTCATTCAATGCAGAGGATGAATGGTGCTCAGTTCATGAGCAGCTATTTAATAGCTTGTTTTCTTTTCATTGTTCAGTGTGTGCCTCCCCCTATTCCCTGCACGCTATTCAAACCCTGCTCTGAGGACAGAATTATAAACTTCCTCATAATATCTGAGTGTTTCACAAAAATTCATTAATTTTCACAACACCCTATTTTATAGACAGTGAATTGAGATCCAGAGAGATAAAGGTTAAAAATGTCCACTAATTTTAGACGGACAATTTGAGATGCCTTAGCATTACAGAACGCGTTAAGTGTTCAAAGCATAGCTCACGTTGACTTCAGTTGCAGCTATGAGCACTCAGCACTTCTGCAAATCAGTCCCCAATGTATTAAGTTGGGCACCCAAAAATGAGTCACAATTTAGTGACTATCTGTGAAAAGTTTGGTTTAGGTGATTTGCCTAGCATCACATAGGAACTCTGTGGCAGAGGCAGGGATAGAATGCAGTTTTCCAGGGGAGCATTCAATTGCCTTCACCTTGAGACCATCCTTTCTCTTCCTGCAGTCCCCTGCCTCATTCACTTCACAGCTTTCAACTTCTGCAACAAATAGAGCAAACATCCTACAAACAACAGCCTCCTTCAATAAACAATCCTGACTGATTCCAAGAGCAGGTATAACCTGTGCACTGAATGAGGCAGGCCTCCTATGGAAAAAAAAGAATATGATCATGTACTTAAAGACTGTATCACAATTAAAGCTGTATGAAAACTGGCACATAAGTCCTTTAAATAATGTCACATTTCTGGGGAAAAAAATGTTCCAAATTGGAACAAAAAGTCAGATGTGAAATTTCCTGTGGAAGAATCAAAACAGAGTTTTGCTTTGTTTTTAAAATCTCCAGTCCCGTCTCCCTGGGGTTCTAGACTCCCCAGTTCTACATCTGCATGTCAGGTGGCAGATGGGCAAAATCTGCAGAGCCCCAACTCTGTGACAGCTTCCTCCTCCATGCTGCCTAGGCCCCGCAGGGGGATCACTGAGAACACAGGAGAGAGAGTCTCCCTGCGCCCAGTTTGGGCGCCTGCAGCCAGACCTGGCACAGCCCACAGCAGCCTAGACCTCCAATGAATTTTTGGGGATTTAGCTGCCAAAATCTAAGGAGCTTCTCCTGAGCATGTGCAAACTGCAATTTTTCAGAGGCTCATAGCTTGACCAAATATGGCTAGATTTTCATGGGAATGGCAAAAGGCAAATCCCTGCTCCCACAGACGCCGACTTTCCAAAGTGCTGGGGGGCGGCTTGACCCCCGGCTCTGACCCAGGTCCTGCCCCCACTCCACCTCTTCCCCAAAGCCCCACCCCCTGCCTCTTCCCACCCAGTTCCACCCCCTCCCCCGAGCACATCACATCTTCACTCCTACCCCCTACTCCCAGCCTCCTGCCCACTGCGACACAGCTGTTAGTGGCAGGCAGGAGGTGCAGGGAAGGAGGAGGAGGCGGCACTGATCCGTGGGGCCTGCTGGCGGGTGGGAGGCGCTGGGTGGGGAGTTGATAGAGGGGCTGCCGTTAGTTGCCAGCACCCACCATTTTTTCTCCGTAGGTACTCTAGCCCCAGAGCACCCATGGAGTTGGCACCTATGTCTGCTCCAAAGCATGAGGGTGCTAAAGCTTTTCAAAGAAAGGGTCACTAAAAAATTTTTTAATGGGCGTATCATATTTTACCCCCAGCCTCGATCTTGGAAACAAATGAACCATTTGGGCTGAAATTTTCCAAAAAGTAATCAGCCTGAGGCAGACACACAGCATGGAAAGTTCAAGCCCAAACAGTTAAAGTTCGGCAAAGTTATAAGCAACTGAAAACAGGGTCTTATAATGAGAAGTGTCAAGAAACCTTAACAGTAAATGGTTACCAGCTCCCCCAATAATTATCTAACTAATTCTCATAACAACCCATGGAAAGGATGTGTTATTTAATTAAATGATCTCTATAGCAACCAGCCATCTCTCTTCCACGTTTTCTGCCATGTTGCCAACTCTCGATTTCGTGAGTCAAGGGATTTTGGCTAAGGCTGCAGCCAGTCTGGGGATGAGGACAGAAGCTCCAGTCCTGTAGTGAATTTCAGCTCTGTCTAAGAAAATCCCCTATGTTTGGCTGCCTTCCCCACTTGCTTGCCTCCTTTGGAAGAGCAGTCAATTAGGGCTGCTGAAGGAAACTGGTTGAGCTCTCCTTACTTCCTCTCAGGAGCTGACACCAAAGGGAGCAGAAAGAGCCTAGTGCCGTAACAGCTCTGCTTTCCCAGGACAATGGGACGGCTCCTCTGCTCCTCCACCTCCCTGCAATACCAGGCCTGTGAAGCTGGAGAAGATGACTCTGCTGCAGCCCCCGCCCTAGTGTGGGAGAGGGGTGAAGAACACCAGGAGCTGCAGCAGGAGAAGTGAGGCTGGTGGGGCAGAACTGATGTAGGATCCCAGGACAAAATTAACTGCTAGGTAGTTGTAGTATGAATTGACACCAAATTAATTATTTAGAATGTTAGGGTTTAGCTGGAAGCTCCTCACCATCAGGCAGCCAATGAGGCACCATCGGGGGGGGGAGGGGGGGACGGGACGGGACGGCAATGTCACATTTCTTGATAAATTTGGGAGATTTGGCAACGCTAATGCCAGGTCTACACTCAGAGTACTTTACTGATAAATGCCTGAGGGAACATATTTCATCACACCCCTGACAGACATCACTGTACTGGCAAAAGCCCCAAGTGTAGACCTGGCCTAGGAGTGCTTAGCCTCTATAGTATACTGGTAAACCTATATCAGCAAAGGGTTCCTAGTGTAGACGGCCTAATTGTCCCATACACACTATGGGTGAGCAGGAGGAGTTCAAAAATTAAAGGACAGACTAAGAGACTCACCCGAGACACACAGCATTTCAGCACTTCCACTTCAGCTTCCCCACAAGGATCTTCAGCCTACTCCTGTCATACAGGTGACTTGCCCTCATAGGAAAGTTCTACACCTTCCAGGGCAAAAGAGTCCTTACAAGGACAACAAAAGCACAAAACAAAGGAATCTTCAGCCTAGCCAGGCTCAGCATCCAGCCCTTCTTTACAGGCAAGCCCCACCTGTCTCCACACTTACTAACAAGTACCTGGGCATTAGTCCATTCAACAATTCAGTTTAAACCCACCCTCACAACAGGCTCTAGTTAGCCACAGTCCTCACACAGCTCCTGGCCCTCAGCCAGGCTTCCTACCCTTAGATAGGAGCAGTCAATCTGTTTTCTTCCCAGTTAGCCTTTACCTGCTAATTCTGTTTTCTTCCCAGTCGGCCTTTACCTTCTCATTCTGTTGTCAAAACCAATATATCATTTAATAGATCACTGCTGCTCAGCTCTGAAATGCTGGGCTTTCCTCCTTTAAGTTTCATGTCCTATACAGGTGTAGCATGGCAGGGATAACTGAACAGAGCAGACTGATCCAAGGTCTACTGGCCCTTAATGGGGCAGGCTGCCTGCTAAAGAGACCAAAAAACACAGTATCTTTTTTAAAAAAAACTCATGATTTTGGGACCCATCTCATGATTTGGGGGGGGGAGGGTCTGAGTCATGATTTTTTAACTATTGGGGTTGGCGATAATGAAATTGCTTGTGCTAAATGCATGGTTTTGCTCATGTCTACTGCTCTGGGTGGCATATTTTTGTTCTCTGTGTTTACTGCCACTTGGGGGACTTCATGGGTTCAATTACGACTTCCAGAGCCAGAATGGCATAAAGGGCAGGAGGTGCAGCTAGGTGTGGCGGAATTATTCATGTGGAGGCCAAAAGCACGCCTTGCTACACATTTGGAAAATGTAAACTTTCACGTCTGCTGGTTCACTGCTCCTGACAAAACGTGGAACACAAGTAAGGAAAACAGGACCCTGATATGCCCCTTTACACTGAATAATGGAAGCCTTGACATGTTTGTCTGCTTCTCCCACAGTCTTTTCCATGCTTTCTTCCATGCCCAGATGCATGGCATACCATCCCAAGCTGGTCTGCAAAGCCTCTACCCTCTCATTTTAAATTCTTCCTGAAGACCCACTTCTTTCACGATTCCTACAAGTTGGCCGTTAGTCTTCTTATTCATTGTGTCCATATATCTCATGAAAAGAACTCTGTGCTTTATTATGCTGTGCTGTGCACTAACCTCTCTGAGTAAATACGTAATCTTACTGTTGCCCCATCCTCCCTCCCTCTCCTGCTCTACTGTCACACTATTTCTCTCATTGCATCATTTCCCAAAATTAATCTGTAAAGTGCTTGGGGCCAGGCGCTTTTGATTTAATTCCATTTTCTTCTTTCTGCTACGGGAGGCACCTAACAAACTTTTGGGCACGTTTATAATAATACAAGACTTTGCCACTTGAGAACAAGAAGAATTGCTGTTAGCTGTTCCATTAGTAGGATTTATAGAATCTTTGAAAGCCAGCCAGTTGCGTGGAAGATTCTCATATACATGCAGATTCACATATAGCTGTGATATTCCAACTAGTAGAAGGCAGTGGTACAACCTCCGACATTCTAATCTAAGCTTCGCAGGCTGAGGGATGTGCTGGCCGCCGCTTCCCGCAGCCCCCATTGGCCAGGAGCGGCGAATCGGCCGAACCTGCAGATGCTGCAAGTAAACAAACCGGCCCGGCCCGCCAGGGGGCTTACCCTGGCGGGCCATGGGCCAAAGGTTGCCGATCCCTGCTCTAAGTGGTCCTGGTGCCACTAGAGGGGACAGAACACCACACTCAGCAGGTGTGTGGGTTACATTCACACCCCCCACACCCACAGGGCACTACCACCACAAGAGCCACCAAGCCAACCCTAAATGCGCCTATTTAATACGATTTGTTTCCCCTTTCCCTCTCTTGTTGGGAGGCAATCCACCACCAAAAAACCAAGACACTGGCTTGGGGGAGAGCAAAGACCCCAACGAGGGACTGACTCTGACCCTCAAAATGGGCGGAGGCATGAACCCCTCAGATTTTTTATCAGGGAGCACCAAAACCGTCTCATTATGGGGGGCATCCCCCCAACTTTCCAGCATGAAACCCCCACTGTGTGTGAGTGTGGGGGGGAACACAACCCCTCCCCTGCCTTCTGGGGGGGAGGGGGTCACAGGAACCTTCCTGGCCCCACGCGGAGGTAACAAATCCCTACCTCCTCAGCACGGGGGTCACGGAACTCCCTGCAACAGGGGGACAAGGCAGTGTCCGGGGGAAGGGGGTGGCGCGGGCTTGGGGGCGGGGGTGATCGGAAGGGGGGGCTGGAGGGAGCGGGGTGGGCGCGTGTGGGGGGGGAGGGGGAAAGTGTGTGACCGGAAATCGGGTTCCCTCCCGCCGCTGGCTTCCTGTTTGGTCCGTAACCAAGGGCTTCCCGTTGCTAAGGGAGCTGGCGGCGGAGCCTGTGCCAGGGACCCGGAGCCGAGGGGGCTGCAGGGACCCCACTGCCCCAGCATGAGCAGGGGCGACACCGACAGCGGCTCCTCCGCCTCGGTCCTGGCCGAGCTGGACTGGGACGATGGGTTCGCCGTCCCCGTGGCCAACGCGGAGAACAAGGCGCTGGAAGAGGAAGTGAGTGGGGAGGCTGCAGCCCGACAGGGGGACACGAACCGCCCCCCGTCCCCGGCTCACCAGCAGCGGGGCATGAACCCGACCCCCCGCCGGAGGACTGAAGCCTCCCCGACTCGCCAGCGAGGGAAGGACACGGATCCCCCTCCCCTCCAGCGGGAGGGAGACATGAATGGCCCCTGCCCCTAACGGGGGACGGGGCGGAACACGAACCCTTTCCCCATCCCCCCAGGGTAGTGGGGGGGACATGAATCATCCCCTTGCCTCCTCACTGGAGTACGAACCCCTCCCCGCGTCCTAGGCTAGTGCCCCCATCAGCACTAGATGGGAAACACCCCCCCCCCCCCCCCAACACCCCACCTCGGGTTCCCTAGGGGAGAATCTGTCCCAGGACAGAGACCCCTCCCCCCACCGGCGGCTCATGTAGCTAATGCTACTCTTCAGTCTATGTACTGACCCAATGGGCCAGCATGGTGCTGTGCTACTGGAGGCACCCGTTGATAGCTGAGCTATAAATCCCAAGGGCTACCCACAGGTAAAGCTCCCATGGCGTTTTTCACAAGAGGAGTAGGGTTAATGTGATGTCCTGGACAAACTCTTCATCCTTCCCCGCCCTTCTAGGCTGGTCCCGTGTTTGTCATCTTCACCTGTTCTTTACTGAGGTCCTGATCCATGCAGGGACATTCTTATAACCTCACAGTGTCCTATTAGTCTTCCTCGTGATCTCTCAGGACATGGGCTTGATTCACCATTACCCTAAACTTCATGCAGTTATTTACACCAGTGCACAGTGGGTGTAATGTGCTACAAAATTAGAAAAATAAAGGTTTCACACCCACTTTGCACTGGTTAAAATGACTTGCACCTTGCATAGAGAAGGATGATGAGGCTCTTCTTTAATTTGTAAAATTAATACACACCTGTTATATACAATGACTATGAACAACAGCATGTGTAACTACATTCTGGCCCCTGGTAATTTCAGTTGGATGCGATATTCTTCGTTTCCTGCCTTAAACTGTTGCGTAATATTGCTAAGCACTTACTGTTAAACGCTGGAAGATCCAATTGCAAGAGCAGAGCCATACTTTGTATAATCAGTTACTTGGGATGCCTTTGGATAAAAGATGCTATATAAATAAATGATAAACATAATTGCATGTCACATTGTGTTATCTTTTAAGGCATAAGTAGCATTACTTTTTAAACAGATTTTTATTATCTAGACCAACTATATTTATTTTTCTTTCTTCATTTTCAAAGAAGTGAAATATATTGTCTATATTTGTGTGGTTTATGTTATATAGTTTATATAATTTAAACAGGCAAGTATTGCTTGTTAAATAGTATATATTGCTATTTGAAGATAGTTTATTGAATATAGTAGATTTTGTTTGTTTACAGCTGCAAAAGTTGCAGAAAGAAAAGGCAAACCTAAAAAATCAGTTGACTGACTTTGAAGAGCGTATTGAGGCAATGACATCACATTTGAAAAACGTCAGACAGGAGTTCAACTTTACACAGGTAAATTGTTGTAACTAGTAGATCCTCCTTATCCAGTTTAGAATTCTGTCTGATATTTTTCTCTAGTTTGTACTCATATCTATTTGTCTGAATACATTTTACTACTGATGAGAGACCTCCCAGCCTTATCTTCCAGTACTTGCCTAGGAAACAAGTGAAGGCATGTCTCAGAAATATTATTTTATGGTAATTAAAAATGAATAAATAATGATTGTGCATGTAATGAAGCCTGGAGGGACAGATTTTAGGATAGTTTGGCAATGGGTACTTACAGAAGCAATAGATAGATAAGTCTGGCCCAGGAAAAAAATAAAACTGTTTCAATCTGGAAAAAAAAAATTGTAAAAGGAAAATGTTTGTATTGATTAGAAGATGGTTAATTGCCAAATGCTAATGGAGACTTAATTCTTGGACTTGAAAAGTGAAACAAGACTATAAGGGGCGAGAGAACTCTGCTTTACACTCTGAGACATATGTCTAGGACATATGGGCCCAAATTTTCAGATAAATGCATGTCCTAATACATCTAATCTAGGGATCTCAGCTGTTGTGACCGCACGTGTTAGGGAATGAGGCTGTCTCTGAGTAGCTAGAACCCAAATCCTATAGGATTTTCTAGATCAATATTAACAGCTTGAATTAGACTCGGACCAAATTGGGATCCAGCATACACCTTGGTATGAGATACCATTAATGATATAAAAAAGTTGTTTTTCTAAAAAGGTGCATAAATAAATACTGTAACTTTCTATTGTTTAAAGCTTGGGACTGGGACTCAGGAGACCAGAGGCCTGCCTCTGACCTCACTTAAACCACTATAAATTAGGAACAACTCCATTCAAATCAAAGGAGTTACTGGTTTCACACCAGTATGAGGGCCACACTGGCGCTGTCAGCTGAGTTGAGCTTGGGCTGCAGAACTGTAAAATTGCAGTGTAGATGTTCCAGCCCGAGTTCTGGGACCCTCCCCACTCACAGAATCCCAAAGCTCTTAACTCCAGCCTGAGCGTCTATACTGCAATTTTCCAGAGCCGTAGCCCAAGCTCTGCAAGCCGAGCTCAGCTGACATGGGCCAGACAGAGATATGTAATTGTAGTGTAAATTTACCTTGACAGATCAAAATCAGATTTCTGGACTTTGTTCCCTAATCTGGCACCAATTTGCTGTGTGATCTGGAGAAAGACATTAGTCTTTAGTGCCTCCATTTCCCCATCTGTGAAAATGAGTACTATTTAACCACTTTCTTAAAGCATTTGAAGAGCATCTGTTGAAAGTCACCAAATGCAGACTATATTTTACTGGGACCTCCTGATAGGCTTTTAGCAGCTTCATAACTTTATTTTGATTATATCAGTTCTTTAGCGTTCCATATGATGAAAAATATGACTAACCTCATGGAGTCTCCACAGAGATTTCACTTTGTCATCCACTGTGAAGGTTATTTCTCATTCAGGAGGCAAAAATTAATTTTCTATTCCCTACTGCTGGAGAATCCCCCGGAGTTGCAGGGAGCCTGATTTGTTGGGTTTAGTGTGCAGGTGCGAGGTGGTGTTGGTGGCTTGTAATATACTAGACTAGATGAGCTGGTGGTCCCTTCAGGCCTTAGCCACATAACTAGTCATAGAGTTTAAGAGTTAAGGCTCAAATTTTTGAATGATTAGTGGTTTAGGGTGCCTCTGTTTTTGGATACCCAACTTCACACACTTTAAAGGGGCCCAATTTTCACAGGCGGGTGCTCAGAACTTTCTGAAAATGAACCCCTTTAAGGAGTCTCAGGCTAGACCCCCCCAAATCACTAAATCACAGCCTATGATTTCAAATGGATGTCTGATTAGAAACTCAGATAATGAATCTACTGATACAACCTCTGTGAAAGGGCACTGAGAGGCTGATAGATGGCTTCCCTGCAGCTGAACAACCTCTTAGTTTTAATGTGCTAGATGCAAGTTTTAATTAGCAATTGAGATGAAGAACACCATGTGCTCCTTCTTCTGTAAGAGAAGGACTTCCAGTAGGTAAAAGATTGGGTATTGTATAGGGGGAAATATATTAAAGCAATTTTGCCAGACAAAAAGAGGCACCCAGCTGGCATGTGGCAATATCTATGTCAGCTAATCCATTTCAGCTCAAAACAATAGAATACTCTTTGCTGCTTTGCCTCCTGATTCAGACAGAAAGCTACATGATGATGGAGAGACTAGTTTGAATATGATTATCTGTACTGTTGTTTGGCTCTGAACTATAGAACAGTGAAATAATGGATTCTGAATCTTGCATGAAATATTTTTGAATCACTTAGCTAGATAGGGAAGGCTAATCTGAGAACATTTGATACAGGTCATTGATTTTTTTTATATTAATTCCATATCTAAAAGTCCAAACACCAGTATGTGGAGTTGCTCTGAATTTACACCAGTGCAAATCAGACTCTGAATTTCAAAAGCCTCCATACACATTTTTATTTTAGTTCTGTAAAATCCCTAGATGTAAATTTCATCGTTTTATATCAGTGTTACCTTTAGTAGAGTTCTGATTTTGGTGAAATAATTAAAATAATATTGGGTGTTAAATGCCTGTTAACGATTCCATGCAAAATAATGAACTATATTATTCTATAGTCTCTTTACAGAGCCAGAGAGAATGAAATTGAAACCGAAGAGCACTTTAAAGCCCTTGCTGAGAGAGAGCTTGGACGACTCAAAAAAGAGATTCAACGGCTGGAAAATGAGATGGTTTCCTTAAGAGAAAAGAAAAATAGTCAAGAAGTAAGGTTCACGAATATTGTAATATGTAACCTATTCTGTTTATCACTATTCTTCTTGCAATGAGAAGTATTTTTGCCTTAGACAAATGAGGTCATAAGACAACAATTTTAACAATAGTACTTGTTGATGGGGCACTAATGCCTGTGACATCCCACAAATATTTATGACCCAGTCCTTCAGCCCTTGCTCAGGAACATGTTAAGAGTTTTGTGTTAGTAAGAACTGGAGGACCAGTCGCTTACTATGTCTTTTCTTTTTTTCAAGCCATTAGGCTAACTTTTATTCCTTCAGGTTGGCTTTCTTTTTTTTTGTTGACTCTCTATGGTGCTCAAAATGGCCAGATCCTCCTCCTGGCTGTACAAGGCCAGATTCTGCCATTCCCTTTCACATTGGGAAGTCCTGTCTCAGTCAATTGGCACCACTCATGGAGTAAGAGTATCCAAATTTGGCTCTGGGTTGGGGGGGGAGAGGGTAAACTGCATTAAATGATGAGTTGGATCAGTTTCTCACCAAGCGTGTATTAACTCCAGATACTAGAATGGGCATCTTGTGCCAAAGGTTCACTCACCTCAGTTTAAGACAATTTTGCTTTTTTAGGTTTGTGGAAATTTAATTGTCTTGGTTCTTTTTAATGCCAGGACCATATACTGGCATTATTCAAAATGAAGACATTTGCCATAGAAAAAGACTCATCCACTCAACAGTCTGGTCTTCGGACACCACTAAATTCCTAAGACTAGGATAAATGTCTGTATCCACTTGCATTGTCTGTTTTGATTTTGTGCTTAGAAAGATAATACATAACTTTTAAAATTTAATTTCTCTCAAACTTTTCTAGAATAATATATTCAAAGCCACTCAGAAGCTGGAAGCCTTAAGATGCCAGATGAACTGGGATCAGCAAGCTCTGGAGGCCTGGTTAGAGGAATCAGCTCATAAAGACAATGATGCAGTCACAATCCAGAAGTATGCTCAACAGGATGATGGGAAATTAAGAGTATGTAGATATACCATTTTTAAAAAAAAATTCATTGTAATATGTATATTTTCAATAGGAAAATAAGGCCATTTTTAGCATCTAAGGATCAGGGCTGGCTCCAGGGTTTTTGCTGCCCCAAGCGGCGCAAAAAAAAAAAAAAAGCCGCAATCACGATCTGTGGCGGCAATTCGGCGGGAGGTCCTTCGCTCCGAGCGGGAGTGAGGGACCGTCCGCCGAATTGCCGCCGAATAGTTGGACATGCCGCCCCTCTCCGGAGCGGCCGCCCCAAGCACCTGCTTGGCAAGCTGGTGCCTGGAGCTGGCCCTGCTAAGGATTTTGTCATGTCATCAAATTAGGTAGACTGAGACAGAGAGCGAGGCAAGACATTTTGTTCAACAGCACTTTTAATCTGTGATTGTTTTCCATTTAGCACACCAATAAAATTTCATTTAAATTATTTTTTAAAGGTTATGTAGGTGACTGTTTTTATAAAGGGCTAAAATGCACAATTTAATACTTATTAGAATTTGTTTGTTCTGCTGGATGAGGCTGAAGTTTAGCCTGAAAGTACATAAACATGTAATTATGGCCAGTAGTCACTGTGGATAAAATTTTAAACAGAACTTCATGTTGAATTCAATAGGGAGTTCATCCTAAAACTCTATGACATATGACCCTCTGAAAATACGAGTGCAAGTAATTTAGATGTTCCTGTTTAAACCAGAACTGAACTGCTTAATATCAGTGAGGATAAAGTAAGGCTATTTGAATAAAATTGATTAGAGAAATGAAAGACTGATATTAAATCTAAAGTAGACTCATCAAACAACTAGTTCAAAATTCATAGATGGTTCTCAAGTAACTTATCACTTAGGAAAAAAGTAAGTGTTCTTTGCACACTGTTCAAATTAAAGCTAATTTTACTACCATTTGTATTGAATGAACAGACAACTCAGATACCATAGCTTACCCAAATAGTCCCATTGATGTTAAAGGGACTATTTCTATGAGTAGGGGCTGCTTGCATGAGCAAAGGTTTACAAGATTGGGCCCTTAGCTTTTTATGCATTTCAAACACATGACATAGATGATGTCTCATTAACTCCTAACTTAACTGTAGCAGAGCTTTGTATTTATTTATAATTTAATTAACTATGTTAGTCCTTAAATCATTTCATTTCAGGTGCTGACCCAACAGCTAGAAAAGATGACTATGGAAGCTAATCAGAAACGCAAAATTCTTGACAATGAGCTTACAGAAACCATAAGTGCTCAGGTTTGTGTATGAAGCAGATGAAGATTATTTTCCGTATTTGAAGTACTTCTTAAAATTAGAAACCATTGCTAATTGGGCTTCACTTCTTTACAGATAGAGCTGGATAAGGCAGCTGAAGATTTTCGCAGGGTTCACCATGAAAGGCAAGAGCTCATCAGACAGTGGGAAAGTACAATAGAGCAGATGCAGAAAAGAGATCAAGAAATAGATCACTGTGCTTTGGTAAACCATGTATTCAGAGTTTGCTTTATATAAATAGTGGGCCTAACCTTGCACCAATAATGAGACCTGTGCTATTGTCTCAAAGAGAAGAACATTAAAAACATAATGGGCCTTATCATATTCCTTTCTGCATTGCTCCTCTTTCCATTTCACTCAGCTGTTTCAAACTTAAGATATATTACAGAAGATTACCTACACAGTTGCATTGCATCATTTTGATAAATATTCTTAGTTTTAAAGGGGTGTCTGTTAAGTTAAGTAAAGTCCCTCTCAACTTAAGTGATACTCTTCTGCACTACCATACAGGAGTCTCAGGTTTAATTTTCAGTTCCAGTCTCACGTTCCCTCTTCCATCAGGAGCTGGAGTGCCTTGCAACTTCTGATAATGATCCCTCTGTCTTGTCTTAACAGCACTAAGAGCAGGTAGACTTCTACCCATTCCTCTTAGAAAAGGATAGTGGGCTGCAAAGGGGGTGGGAGGTGTTTGCAGGTCTGGGGCATGATTCAAAGGGAAAATAGGGGAATTAATTTTTTAGATTTATGACAGATAAGATTTCTGCCCTCATGTGCATATGTGGCCTCTATAAAGGTCAGTTGGAGTTAGTGCTTATCTAAGGTCAGAATTTAGCCCTAAGTACTTGCTACCAACATGAATCAACAGTAGCATTTTTTACAAAGCCTTTCAAAGTGTTGTTTTGATTACATTTTACAAGTTAATGCTTGCTTCTATTTGTCACCTTTCTTGGTGTCTTAGAGCCTCAAGGTTTATGTTTCTGTGCTAGAAAAAAAAAGTTATAATGGAAGGGGGTTAAATAATGCACATTCTGCTTTGTTTTATATGTATAGAATTTGAAGTGTGTGCAGAAATAAACATGGGTATCAAAGTGGAATTTTTATAAAGTTTCAGAAGCCTCATATGATAGTTTCAGATTTTGGAAAAAGTGTCATATGTCTCAAAGAAGACTGCACTAAATCTTAGCTTTCGCTAGTATGAAATTGCCTTGAAAAACGGGAATTTCAGCTTTGCATGTTGTTCATATTTGGGTTAGGGAGCTCTGTGGGAAAAAGTATTTTGAATTTGTTCTTATTATATTAACAGTAAACAATATAATAAAGAGAGAAAAAAATCAGAAGGAATCATTTAGAATGTGAGTTAATGTAGAAACTTAGCTGGAATAACTTGAGCTCTTTAGTACTGTAGGCCACATAATTGCTAGTGGCCAGATTCTGCTACCTTTTCTCACATACTCTGCAATTAGTCCTGTTGATTTATTTTTTGTGATTAAAATAAGCAGTTATGATTCTTAATATAGGGACCGAATCAGCTAAGAGAGATGGTGCCATTTTTTCGCCGTCACTTTTCAAAGAAAAGGAAATTAATTGTTGTACACTATTGTGTCACCAATATCTAAGTTCTTGCTAAGCCTTTTTATTTATTCTTTAAGAATAACAAAATCCACCATTTCCTAAAATCTGCAGTGCTAAAACCCTCACACACACCTTGGTCATCATTTGTCATCGCTATTAATTATTACTATTATTGTAACCTCCTCTATGCCCTCTCCCCTGTTCCGGTCAATTCAAATGCTGTTTATGCCTATGGCCTCTTCCTTTCCTGTCACTCTGCGCGTGTCACTGTTCTATGTAAGTTTACAGTGCCATACTGGTGATTTTTAATACTGAGAGAGATAACTGGAATAGAAGTTGCCTATCCAAAATATTTGCAGTATTTTATGTTGCTATATATGAGTTCAGTGACTCACATATCAAAGGTAATTATTTCATGGTGGTGCAATACCTAGGTTGCCACATACTATTCCATTAAAGTATATTTTGATTAGTTTCTTTTTACTATTAATCATTTTTAAGGTAAAGTAATAGCCAAAAACAAAGAGTAACAGTCTTACAGCAATGCTTGTTGCATTATTTAAAACACTTCAAAGGTTTTTTTATTCTGCTAGTTATTAGCCCAGGTAAGACAGGAGATCCGAAAGAAAGAAGATGTGATTAAAGAGAAGATTCGCTTTTTGGCAAACGAGACCGGGAACAACGTGGAGTATGAAAAGAGAATTTCTGTTGCTGACCGGCAAGCTGCCAAACTCAGATTAGATTACCAAAACCAAGATGCTTATAGAGTTCAACTCCAGGATGAGGTAATAGCGACTAAATGCTTCAGGCAAACGTAAAAAATAAAAAAACCCTAACTTTTAATTAATGAAATGAATGTGACAACAAAAATGCAGAAATATATGGTGAACTCTCTTTCATTTTCTGGTACAACCGTTATGTTGTAACAAAATGTCTACAATTGCCAATGCAGTGCTGGGCATTGGCGTTTGAATCCTGAGCTTGGTCTTTGGCTGGTAATGCTGCAGAGGAGGAAGCATGTAGCCATTGAGAAAGGGAGTGCCTTGTATTACTGTGTTGCTTTCCAATGGCTGGCTGAATTGTTTCCCTTAAACAGTATCCAGTCTCTGACAGTGACTACTAGATGCTTCAGAGGAAGATATAATAAGAACATAAGAATGGCCATACTGGGTCAGACCAAAAGTCCATCCAGCACAGTATCCTGTCTGCTGACAGTGGCCAATGCCAGGTGCCCCAAAGGGAATGAACCTAACAGGTAATGATCAAGTGATCTCTCCCCTGCCATCCATCTCCACCCTCTGACAAACAGAGGCTAGGGACACCATTCCTTACCCATCCTGGCTAACAGCCATTAATTGACTTAACCTCCATGAATTTATCCAGTTCTCTTTTAAACCCTGTTATAGTCCTAGCCTTCACAACCTCCTCAGGCAAGGAGTTCCACAGGTTGACTGTGCGCTGTGTGAAGAAGAACTTCCTTTTATTTGTTTTAAACCTGCTGCCCATTAATTTCATTTGGTGGCCCCTAGTTCTTATATTATGGGAACAAGTAAATAACTTTTCCTTATTCACTTTCTCCACACCACTCATGATTTTATATACCTCTATCATATCCCCCCTTAGTCTCCTCTTTTCCAAACTGAAAAGTCCTAGCCTCTTTAATCTCTCCTCATATGGGACCCGTTCCAAACCCCTAATAATTTCAGTTGCCCTTCTCTGTACCTTTTCTAATGCCAGTATATCTTTTTTGAGATGAGGAGACCACATCTGTACGCAGTATTCAAGATGTGGGCGCACCATGGATTTATATAAGGGCAATAAGATATTCTCCATCTTATTCTCTATCCCTTTTTTAATGATTCCTAACATCCTGTTTGCTTTTTTGACTGCCGCTGCACACTGCGTGGACGTCTTCAGAGAACTATCTGCGATGACTCCAAGATCTCTTTCCTGATTAGTTGTAGCTAAATTAGTCCCCATAATATTGTATGTATAGTTAGGGTTATTTTTTCCAATGTGCATTACTTTACATTTATCCACATTAAATTTCATTTGCCATTTTGTTGCCCAATCACTTAGTTTTTCCCCATCTTTACCACATACCATCATGCATCTAATTTTGTAGTACTGTAACATGGTGAAAAAAAAATTCTTCACTTCTCCAGATGATCACCATCTTATGCTCTGAAGATTGCTCTGACAGCCCTAGTAATTTTGTCCTAATTAAAATAACTGTAGAGACTATTCATTTTCATAAAGCTACCCAATAAAGAGGCAATATGGGGTAGTGGGTTGGTTGGTACATCTGTAAAAATGGGAACAATACCTGCATCCCTCCTTCAAAGGTGTATTTTGAGGATTAAACTGCTAACGTTTATAAAGACGTTGGAATGTATAAAATGCTAAGTATTACTCTCTTGTTGAACTATTTACTTCAATTATATCTTGCTGCAAAAAGTTCCACAGATTAATTTTGTGTGGCATAAAAATATTTCCCTTTATACATCTTAAAACTTGTTTAATTTTTATGAAGTGTCTATGTGTCCTCGTACCTCACAATCCTCCCTTAGCTTAACCAAAATAATGTTGTGCAATCAGCAAAGTTTGGGCCAGCACTGTTGTTGGATTCACACCATTGCCAGTGCCCATATGGAGCCTCATTGAAGTCATTGGGACTCCACATAAGCACCAGGGTTTGCTCACACCGATGCAGTTGCAGGATCTGGTCCCATTCTTTCTTCTTGATAATTAAATAATTAAAATGTATAGGGTCAGATTCTCACCTGGTGTACATCAATCTGATTTCATGGGTTTTGCCAATTTACACAAATTGAGAATCTGGACCATTTTTTTTTTTCATTTAGAGAAAACACTTTAAAACTATCTAGAATAATCTTTGCATTGTAGAAATACAGGTTTGTTAGCAACACTAGCAAATCTTTTGACATTTTTGATGGGGCACCAGTGGCGGATTGTTAATATTTATGTACTTACAAGAGAAAGTATTATCCAGTTTCTGGTGTTGGTAATGCTTAACAGTAAGTGAGATTTCTGAAAATTAATTGTTTATAAATGTACTAAAATGTTCCACACTACAAAATAGAGTAAGTGATCCCTTTTACTTACTTATTTATTTATTTATTAGCTGGATACTTTAAAAGCCACTGTGGACAGAACTGCTTCTGATTTAGAATCTCTGAGAACAGAAATGGCCAATCTGAAGAAAGAAATCCAGGAAAAACATGTCAGGTAAGAAAGATAAACTTTTAGAAAAAGTTTATAACATTCTGTAACAATCAGATCTTTGATCAAGTTATTCATACCTTAAATATGGAACCTTAAATAATGTTGGATACTTAAGTAGTCAACTAGCAGGATATTTTGTGACACAGCTAGACTGTCCTAGTTACTCTTTGGACAAAATAGCCTTGAAATACTCCCTGTGAGTCTCATCTCAGTGGAGGGGGAAAAAAATCTGTGTGGGCCCTGGTTGTCATCTTATTTTTTATTTAATTTTTGAAATTGTGATAACAGACAGTGTCCATAACAGTTGTCTGAGATGGACCTAAGTACTCTACACAGTTACATGCCTTTAGATGAATATAATGAATTGTTTTATTAGATTTACTTCTCAATCAACTGCTCTAAACATTTTTAGCAGTGTTTTTTGTGTACCCTTCATTTTAACCCACTGTGCCTTGTAACTTTGTTCAGGCTAAGCCATGTTAAAGACCAGAATGTGAATCTTTCAAATAAACTGAAGTTTGTGACTGAGAAGACATTGAGTTTAGAAGAAAAAGCTTTCAGGATGGAAGAAATACTAAAAGAAGAGGAGAAAATTGTTAAAGTAAAACCTTTTTGACAATATCTGCCACTGAGGATTAATGTAGACTTTACAGGTTGTATTTGCGACAAGCATTTATGTATGGATTAAAATGGAATTTATTTATTAATTAATGTGGTCTGCATCCATTCCCCCTCAAACATTAAAGTATGCAGGATTCAGTTGGATCAGTACTTGGATAGGAGATCCCTAGGGAAAGCCTTGGTGTTGTGCGTAGTGGTATGTGGATTTGATAGGTGGCACTCTTCCCTCTGAATTGGTACTGAATCAAGGCATGGTATTGAGGGGGCACTGTCAAGTGGAACTGCCATCTTTCAGATGAGATGTAACCTAGATCTTGACCACTTGTGGTTATTAAACATCCGATAGAATTTCTAGACAAAGGTCATTTAATCCCAGATTTGTGGCTAAATTTTAAGGAGCTATTACTAGAAATGGGCAGAGAATATTAATTCCATTTCACAGAGGATTTTAAGATTTTGAAATCTGATTTTGTTCCGAGTCAGAATGAAAACCAAAAAGTTCACATTTCTACACAAAATGGAATTACCATTCTCTATCCACATCTACTGGGAGCCAGGGACTCTGGAAGCTCTGGGAGCTTGGGATGCTGAGGAACTGTGAGCCTGTATACTCTGGGAGTCTAGGATTTTCAGGTCCTTGGATCCCCATCAGCCTGGCAGATGAGCTTTCCTATATTTTATTTTAAAAAATAAATAAATAAAACACCAAACTCCCTGTTTCCCAATTTGTTAATAATTCTTTATAAATATGTTTAGCCTCTGACAGATCTGATATGAACCTTTGACATTTTGCTTGATGATAGGGTATGGGAAGCTCTAAAGTTGTAAGATGACCTCATTACACAAGTGTCAGAACAGGTGTTCTCAAACAAGTGACAACAAAAACTACAGTCATGCACACCATCATATACCGTATTTTGTTTCTGCCACTTATTTTTCCCAAACCCTGTCTTATTTTTCAAGCAGTAGCTGTGTGAAATGCTGCTCTCATGATAGGATTTGGGACTTATTTCATAAACTTTGCTGTTGTGTTATAAAGTTACTATGTACATTAAATTGCACTTTGAATATTAATACACAGTTTAGAGAAAATGAGCCGTAGCTATATACATAGATTTTAAAACATAGGGTTTGCTATTAAAAAAGATTAAATAATGCAGAAAATCTGAAAACTAGCTGGAATTATATAACATTTCTGTAAATTGAAAACTGCATTTGCTTCCTCATAAATCTGTTACTAGGGTGGCTAAGCCATTAGCAGGGTTTCTTTACTTACATATGTGGCGGATAACCCAAGCTGACACTGAGCTTGGCAGCTCTACAGCCTCGGGGTAATATTTTAAATAAGATGAACTGTTCTTGAACAATGTCTGTAATGTATTAGTCAGAAGCATGCTTTCCATCAACATTAGGCATGCATGTCTATTCGCCACATCTATTAATTTACTGTGAAAAGATATTTACTGAGAACAATACAGACAAAATCCTATTCGTTGCTTGTGCTTCAGTTTCCTGATGTCTCCTGGACTCTGTAGCAAAGAAGTGTTGTGGGAACTGATTCTTATCTAATGCCCATATCTATTTTTGGGGACCTCTTTTTAAAAGGACGAAAATGTTTTTAAAATACATTTAAAAATACAAAAACTGCTTAAGACCTTAATGACTAAGGGCCAAATTCTGATCCTATTTGAGTTGACAGTTTTGCCATTGTTTTCATTAGTTAAAAAAATTGGCCCTAACTGGACACATAGGTGGTCATAGAAATTAAAAATAAATATGTATTAAAAACAAATTTAAAAAAATAATTTCCTCTCTTAGGGCCTGATCCAAAAGCCATTTCCCATTGACTTAAGTGGGCTTTGGATCAAGTCCATACTTGCCCCCAAGTTCCTGAGTTCAGGGTTCCATAATTCTCCTTCAACACTTATTCCAAAAATAAAACTTTCCCTTTCAACCCACCTGCCTTCAAGACATCTCTCAATGTTATTAACAACAGTGGGAGCAATGCAAAACTTTGAATTCAGGTCTTGGCAAGTAGAAATCCTTTGTTGTTGTTTTTTAACAGTTAAGCATATTATTTTGTTAATGATTGAAAATCTTAGAGTTTTTGTATATATATATTTCTAATACATTTCAGGCCACATTAATGTTTTTTACCTGTCATAATTAGAGTTCAAGATTCTATCCCACTACAGTTGATGACATCTCTAACACCTAAAACAGAGCAAGGAGCTGAATTTCCTACATTGCTTCAGGTGTTAATGGTATCAACTGTAGCATAGAAACCTCATCTTAGGTCCTGGCAGGTATGAAAAGAATGAAGTGATTTTAAAATGTATGAATATATTTTAAAACAAAACTATATTATATACACATATTCTGCTATACATTTTGATTGTTAAACAATCTTGAAAAAACATATTGTAAGTCATTTGTAAGAAATCAGTACAAAAAAGCAACCCTATTTTACAGGTGTATATTGGAAGGCAATGAGGGGTAAGACTGGAAAGAGGCAAGAATTTATAGTTTGCTGAAATGGAGAAGAGACTAAAAGAGACAAAAGTCTCTCGAAAGTGCACTGTAGTACTTTTGAAAGGACAAAACTTTAAGGACACATTTTTATCCTCCAAAATCAAAGACTTTTTAAACCAGCAAACAGTTTCTGAAACTTCTGATACTAAAATTTCATGCTTCCAATACCTCATATGTAGAATATTTTATATGTATCATTTTTTTCTATGAATGATAAAGACAAATGTGTGTTTCTGCAAGGTATTACCCAAAACTGACTTTCTGAGTGTTTAATGAGTAATTTGTCATCAGGAAAAAGAAACACAAATGAACCAGTTGAAAGAACTCCATTTCAAGAAAACTCAGGAGTTACAGAAACAGAGGGAGAAGGAGAAATCTATTATTGCAGAAATCGAGGGAACCCGAGCATCACTTAAAAACCTTAACAGTCGTTTACGCATACTTGATGCAGACACCTTAAAGCAACAGGAAATCATGTATAATCAGGTAAAAGTATTAACAAGCCCTCAATTTCATTTGTGATCGTTCTTTGGGGCTAACATATGAATAGCTTGTTTGGGTTTTTTCTGTCTTTAACTGCTTAGAAAATGCAGTTTCTGAAATGATCAGTGCTTGTGATGAGTTTTGCAGTTCCATCTCCCCAGGTGTGTGAATGAAATTGAGTGTCTGTACGTGAATTATTTTTTGTATCTTCCGTTCTCCACTTTAATTTCCCAAATCAATTCTTCACTTTGACTCCTCTGAACTACTGATGCTTTGGGGTAAATTTTCGAAGTGATACAAGAGAGGTACATGCCCAAATCCTGTTATTTGCTAATGGGATTTATGTGCATATCTCCTATGCACTACTTTGAAAATTTGCCCCTTTATATCAATTTCCACTGGTGAGGCAAGATTGCAACACTGCTGTAAGCCTCCCTATAGCTGACTCCCTATCTGTGCAGTGTGTGCTTTGTTACACTTTTAGGAGATTACTTATGATCCATCATCACACACCAGTCATTTAAGAGTATTTTGTTAATGTTTCACATTAAAATGAGAAGGCTATAGGCCATATATTATTGTAAAATAACAATAGCTTAATTAGGCAACTGTCCTAAAGCCAAAATTTAGTTCCAATGTTTATATGCAATGATTTAGCATTATAGAAAGAGCTATAATTATTTATCTCAGTCTCTCAATTTATTTTTTAAATATAATTTTAACAGGATTTTTATATTCAGCAAGTGGAACGACGACTGTCACGGTTAAAAGGGGATGTTAATACAGATGAAAGGCAAGTTCTGGAAGCTAAAGTTGTCGAACTTACAAAGACCTTAGAAGAAAAGAAAGATGCATATAATCTTTTACATGCCCAGCACAAGAAACTTCAGGTAACTTACTTACAATATCATCTTTGCAGATATAAATTTTAGAAATCCTAACAAATTAGTTTAGGGAGATTTCTTCTTTATTCATTAATCTGGTACTAGGATGTGTGAACTTCATGTAAGTTACACAGATAACCTCACTTCACACTCCTCTGATGCTTTAAATCTACTTTATTTTCAAGCAATCGGAGCTAAAAATGAAACTTTACAAATTTTTCTTCACAATAAGGCATCAGTAAAAGACTATTATTCTATGATAATATTGTGTTCCATTGACACTAGCTCTTATGTATTACAGTATAATTGCATTGTTTTTGTCCAATTAGGATTAAAGTTTTTAATTGTTTAAAGGGAAAAATGTTCAAGTTCACAGGCCCAAAGGTTGACCCAGTTCTTGTACAAGCAACTTTTTTCTTGTTTTTAAAATGTTCCTCTAGGACAGTGGTTCCCAAACTTATTCCGCCACTTGTGCAGGGAAAGCCCCTGGCGGGCAGGGCTGGTTTGTTTACCTGCCGCGTCCGCAGGTTCGGCTGATCGCGGCTCCCAGCGGCTGCGGTTCGCTGCTCCAGGCCAATGGGAGCCGCTGGAAGCGGCGCGGGCCGACGGACGTACTGGCCCTGGAGCAGCGAACCGCGGCCACTGGGAGCCGCAATCGGCTGAACCTGCGGACGCGGCTGGTAAACAAACCGGCCCGGCCCGCCAGGAGCTTTCCCTGAACAAGCGGCGGAACAAGTTTGGGAACCACTGTTCTAGGAGATCTTATATATTACAAGTCACCCAATTTGCATATTCAAGTTACTTTACTTGCAAGCACAGTTACAGTGAAATGTATAAATGCACCTAAATTGTTTCGACATCAGCCCATCATGAGTTTGACACACCAATATTTATGTTTTGTGTGTATACACGTATAACTTCTCCTCTCACCCCCAGGTTATCCCCCAAATTTTGGCCTTTATTTTGTTTCTTTTTAAACAATTTTCAAACTATGAAGACTTGCTCCTCTAAGTAAGAAAAGTCTAATTTTAAATGCAGCATTGGAGCATATCATGAGTAGTTTATCAACGAGAAGCTTAAGAGATAACTTGATCATGGTCTATAATTACCTATATATGGAGAAAAACAACAAGGAGTCTGGTGGCACCTTAAAGACTAACAGGTTTATTTGGGCATAAGCTTTCGTGGGTAAAAACCTCACTTCTTCGGATGCATCCGAAGAAGTGAGGTTTTTACCCACGAAAGCTTATGCCCAAATAAATCTGTTAGTCTTTAAGGTGCCACCAGACTCCTTGTTGTTTTTGTAGATACAGACTAACACGGCTACCCCCTGATACTATATACGGAGAAGATATTTGATGCTAGAGGGCTCTTTAGTCTAGTAGACAAAGATACAATAAGATCTAATGGCTGGAAGTTGAAGTCATCAAAGTTCAAACTGGAAATAAGATGCACATTTTGAACAACTAGTGTAATTAAACATCGAAATAGGTGTCCAAGGGATGTGGTAAATTCTCCATCACTTGGGAGTCTTACCCAAAATTGGATGTCTTTATAAAAGATATGCTCTCTATCATTCAACCATAAATTGCTGGGGTAGATACAGTGAAATTCTATGGCCTGGGTTATGTAGGAGGAAAGACTAGATGATCATAATGGTCCCTCCTGGCCTTAAAATCTATGACTGCATGAATATGAAGGTTGTGTATTGATGTCATAAAAGGGTTGCTTGCACCCCGCCTAAAATATTTCAGTAGCACCATGGAAAAGAACCCATTGTGCTAGGCACTGTACAGACAGTACAAAAATATAACAGAGAGCGTCCCTGTCCCAAAGAGTTTATAATCTGTAATTTTTAATTAATTGCTAGTATTTGGTGTAATCTGTTTCCAGTGTAATGAACTAAAAGCTATTTATTTTCTAACAGAGCGATGTCCATTTTATCAAGAGAGCGATGGATAAGACAGGAGAAGAAATGACTGGTCTGATGATCAGAATAGATGAACTAAACCTTTTCAATGACAAATCAGATAAAGGGTTAAAAAAAGCCAAAGCTCTTAAGCAGGTATGATGATAGTTTGTGGCTTTTTACTAATGGAAAGTATGAGGTTTTTATTTTGTTTTGTTTTTTAAGAATAAACCATTTAAACACTCTTAATTAATAGTTCGGGGATTCTTTTCTACTTTCTTTTGTGCAGGGTCATCTCCTCCCAGAGGGAAACCCTCTGGAGTTTCCTGGTCTTTCAGCCTCCCTGTAAGACCCAGATCTTCAAATGAAGGACAGTTTAATGACTATTGTCCCATTAGTTGATAGTGTCTGGGGAGGGTGTAGAGGAACTGTAGCCTCTTATCACCTCAAGTCGTAGGGCTCCATTGGGAGTTCAGTTACCATTGATTAAGTCCCTTGCATTTATGAAGCAATATCCATTTGGAGAATGCTTTGCTGCCAGAGACGTATTTACTGATGTTTCTTTGAGAAATCATTAATCTGAAAGTAGCATTAATTACAGATAGAATATCCATGGAATTGGCAAGGGATAATGTTGTGAAGAGCAGATGAACCCCAATTGTTCCTTCTACCCAGTCTCCAAAGCCTTGTGGAGCCACAGCTCCAAGGTGACCCTACAGAGGGACTTACATGGAGAGGGAAAAGGAGGAGCTAATACTCTTTGGCTAGCATGCCCCAAACCCAGATGTTCACCCTCCAACTTTGAGACTGATGGGATGTTCTGGCTCACTAATTTAAATATCATATAACAACAAGTAGGATGCACCAAGTACACATAATAATTGGTTTCTCTTCCACTTTCATCCTTTTTGCAAAAATCTTTTGTTTTTCTTATGTTCTAAAGTCTGAAACTAAGACTTTTTTTGTGTTTGCTTTTTATTTCTCCCAGCAAGGCTCATCAGCACAACCTTGGGAGTATGAGTTTGGTAATGTAGGCTCTGTATAAATCACAGCTATCCTTTTGTTTTATTTTGATTTCTTAATTAGAACCAATTTTTGTAAAAGTCCTATTCTTCCTTTTGCTGTGAGACACAAGGGGAGAGGTGCAAAAGCCCCTGAAGCACTTGAAAAGGTGCAGCGGGAGCTTTGCAACAAGCACTTCCCTATCCTTTTCTCTGTCCCCAAGAGAACTCTGGGTGGTCAAGGCTCTGCTGAGACTACAGCGTAAAACAATAACCTAAGGCTCAGTTCTGGTTATTGTGATACAGAAATACTGTTTAAAGAGTGCTTTACAGGAAACTGGAATTTCTAAAAATGTGTCAGTTTAAAAATAAATCAAGTTGAAAAGCATACCTACCTTTTAATTTTGTATTATTTCTCTTTTTGGCATTTGATAGGATTTGATGATTGAAGATAATCTCTTAAAATTGGAATTGAAACGTCTTCGAGATACGCTGTACAACAAGGCAGAGCAAGTTCTCTCACTGGAAAAACGAAAGCTACAGTTAAATACAGCTATGGAAGAAAGAACTGAAGAAATTAAGGTTCACAAGGCAATGATTGAATCACAGATAAGATTTGTGGAGCAGGAACGGCAAAGTGTAAGGTAGTTACCATGTATTTTCAAAACATTACCTCCAATGTTCTTAACAGAAAATGGAAAATAGAAACACAATACATTAAGATGTTTTCCAAAATGTCTGGGTGAACTGTGGTCAGTTTACAATTTTCGTCTCTTAAACGTTTCAAAAATCAGCTAGTAGATTCTGTCTTTGAGTACAGCATTAATAAATTAATTTCTCGGACATCATTTTTTAAATCACTTTTATATAGTGTCTTTCATGTGGGATCTAAAAGTGTTTACAAAGGGAGGTAAATATTATCCTTATTTCCCAAACAGAAAGATTGAGGATTGTAAGTGACTTGCCCGAAGTCACACAGCTAGTCAGTAGAAGGGTTGGGAATAGAGCCCAAGTCTCTTGATGCCAATCTCCTGCTTTAACCACTAGGCAAATATCTCTTTACTCTCTGCTATCCCCCATCCTATCCTGAACAAGAAATCATCATTTGTCCAATATGGAAATATGTCATCTGGTATTGTAAGGAATCTGTAATTGCATACCTACAGACATCCAGAATCTCTTTAAGCTTGAGTGGTAGAGGTCTGGGCTTTTGAAGGCAAAGATCCTATGTCTGACGCTCCACTGCTGCATTTGTTCAAGATAGCTGGTGACTACATTGTCTGTATATTTAGAGCTAGTTATAATAGCTAGTTAGAACAGCCAAGTCATTTTTTATGAGAGGACCTACTCATCAGGAATAAAGTAGCGGAGAAAACTCTGGTCTTCATTGGTGACCCAGTAAGTGAACAATTCTTACAAGCATTCTGAGAATCTCCATTAACAGTCCCTTGTAGTAGAGCTTTTAATCTCCTGTAGACCAGAAATGGTACACATATACCAGTTAGTTGATTACACTGTGGTAAATGGATATTAGAAAGTTACAAGAAAGCACAGACTTCTTTGTTGCCTTCATAAGAGAATTAATTCAAAATATTTGTCATCTTTATTTCTGACCTCCTAATATCGGTCTTGTAGTGAGTGGTTAAATCTAACTAGGAAGCTAGCAAACACTCAACAGCTGAGTTGGCAGGGTTTTATTCACCCTTCTGCGAACCACACCCCACGCAATAGGAAATTAGAGTGATTTAGTGTGACTAAAGCTTAACTCCTCACCCAGAGCGCAGACTGTATGTTTTTCCTTTGACAATTACGCAGCTAATTAGTACTTGCCTGTAATTTGATTTGGGGTTGTTGCCTGCTGTTGCTTATTCTCATTTAGCAGTAGCAATATTAAGAAATGATCAGCAGGGGGCATCTTGTGCAGCTGTAGGACTTAAATGCCAAAGCTTTAAAATTTGGGGCTTGGGGGAGGTATATTACAGAGCTCCCTGTGATGCGAAGGATCTGAAATTTGTCCACTTTAAGCAGTAGTGTGAGAGAAGTTGTGGGGGTGGGACGAGGACCAGATGTCTGGGGTTGGGGAGGACTGGGAACAAATAAGCCTACCTGACAGCAGTAGCAGTACTGCTTTCATGGCTGGCTCCTGTGTATGTTCAAACTACTGTGGTAGCAGCAAGTGCAGCTGTAATAGAAGAAATAGCCTATAAAATGGTACAAGACAGAAACATATATTTTCTTAAACATCTCAATCAATGTGTGTTCACTTTCTTCCATCAATCAGTGCTGAATTTCAAGATCGTCTAAGTAAAATTGAAAAACTAAGATGCAGATATGAAATTCTTACCATCGTCATGATGCCTCCTGAAGGAGAAGAGGAGAAAACTCAGACGTACTATGTCATTAAGGTAGTTGAGTTACTTTACTGCTGGAATGCTTTTAATCAACTAAAAACTTTTCCATTATCATCATAAGTATTGGTTTAAACTATAGCTTCCCCTATTCTACTCCAGTTTCAACTCCCTCATCTCCAAGACAAACACCTTGACCTCCCACCTGTTGCCTCTGTTGGAGAAAGGTCTTAGGCTGCATTCTTTCCTGATGTCTTGGGGAGATGACTCTTTGCTCTTTACCCCTATTCCCAGAGTGCAGGATCTTCTAACCAGTCTGCTCTTCTGAATGGCATGTGGAATATCAGGACCTTGGCCCAAAATGCCTTGCAAGACATCCTGCAGTTTACTCTCATGCTTTCAGCTCTACGCAATTTGGAATAGGATTTAAACAAAATAATTATGGTACAGATTTCAGCTGACTACTACTTCAGAGCTAGATTTCAGTAAAACTCTAGTTTAGGCCCCAGTCCTGCAAGCTGCTCTACGTGGATGAAACCTGGTGCTCACACAGTGCACCACTGATTTAATTTTTGTTTCAAAAATTTGAAATGAACTTACCTGTCTGGTCAATCTGTTTTATAGGTCACAGCAGATATTATAGCCACTCTATTGAAATCCCCATCCAAAAGGAAAGGAGTAATCATAGTGTTCTCTTTTAGTCTTAAATTTTGTATAATCCAAGAACAGCCTTATAGTTAGAGAGTGTTTTGGACAACTTATCTCACCATATGGTTTTCAAACCTAGAAGAAGCAGAACTTTCTGGCTACTTAGTAGCTAAGGCTTCTACTGTGAGCACACATGTGAACCCCTGTGCCCACATAGAACTCCAGGGAAATCAGCTCTGCATAGGTGCTCATGACAAGATCAGGCTCTAAGATTAATTTCTTGTAAGAGTATAGAAAAAGATTTTGTTCTTAACTACTTAACATCAAGTATTCTTCTGTTATTGTCATGATATTATTAGTATGTTTCAGTAAGACCCATGCAGCCCAGAGACAGCCATGACAATATGTCTGTTTGATTATTTCTCTCTTAGATCTCCGTTTTTATTTTTAGGCTGCCCAGGAAAAGGAGGACCTTCAGCGTGAAGGTGATGACTTGGATGCAAAGATCCGCAAAGCTGAAAAAGAAGTCATAGCCCTGCAAAATACCATGCATGTGCTTAATAACTGCAACAGCAATTACCGGAACTCTTTTAAAACAGTGACAGAGACAAGTATGTAAAATGAACATTGTTATTACTTATGTGTTAGAGATTAAAGCATAAACCAGGGACACTGGAGCGAAGCAATGATACTAAAGGGCTGTATACTGAATAAATTAGCTACAGAACACACTGATAGTAGCAGAAGAAAGAATAATTTTGAATGTTGCTGTCAGTTCACCAGGGCAGAGTAGGTACAGGAAAAAGATGCTATAAAGTTCAAGTTTTTTATTTTTATGCAAATTCTTAAACCTAAGTAAGGGTTGTGAAAACTCTCGAGTACAGCAGAACCACAATAGGGAGGCATAAAGTGTTATAGAGAGACTGCACAAAGTGCCTCCACTGAAAGCCCATTCACCAGGGATAGAAGGAATGGCCAGTAAGTCTGCAAGTACTTGAATCCAGTGGCAGCACAGCAAGGCACAGTGGTTGTGAGGCACTGGTGAAGGCAGGTCCCTTATCGACAGTATTGTTTGTTTCCTGTTTTCGTTATAGGGCAGTGCTGTTCTCTGGTAAAAAGGTGAGTTGAGGATTGTGCCACTGTTTGTGTACTGCATAGACAACTTTAAACAAGTTGAATCCCCACTGTACAGTTTGTGGAATCCTGTGGGACTTTATGTTGTTTGCCTTTTGTTGAGAGCTCATTGCAAATTTACAGCTTTCACAAGCTGCTTTTACAATCAGTCTTCTTTGTTTAGTCTTATTTATGCATCATTACTATCAATGATATCAATAACTGTGTGAAAACAGGGCTTGTTATTTAACTTTTGCGCCCTCTGCTGGCTTTACAGCAATGGATCTTAAATCCTTATCCTTGATAAACCAGTCACTTTTCCCCTTGTTTTTAGGTGACTAGTTTGTGGAGTATTTAATTAAAAAAAAAAAAAAAAAAAAAAAGAATTTTCAGGATATTCCCTGTAATTTTATAATCCATTAAAAGCAGGTACGGTGGGCACTTTAGGACACAGACTTCCTGTAAAGACGTCCTTTTTGGTTGTTCTTTTAACATTTCATGTATACATTTTATAGTACATCAAATATAGTACAGTATTTATTTTTTAGTTATATAGTTGAGTAACAAAAATGTAAGTCTCCTAAAATACCTGTGGTAATAATTCTGCTGGAAAGTCCTGGAGGCTTCTCAGAAGCACTGTAGATAACATTAGAATGTTTAAGGCTCCCCCTTGCCCTGGTAGATGCTTTAATCAATGACCTAAATAATCAAACAGAGATTAAAGTGTTTCATAGGGTGCTTCAACCTTGTGTTACCAACTATACTTCCTTTCTTTTGATTTACAAATACATCTATTGTTCAGCAATTGATCATAGCAAGATCAGGCAGGTGAGTTGCTAAATGTACTGCCCAGTTTAGTATAATGCACAGTTGCAGATCCTCAAGGCCACCTGGCAGAAGACTTCCGTTACCCTAGATATGGCCATAAATGATGTCTCTGTGTATTGTACTTGAATACATTTTGGTGCACTTATTTTAAAATACAGCAATAGTCTGTCTTTGGGATGAAAATCGAATGTCCTAAACATGTTAGCGTGCACACCTTGTACAATGTTTAAACTCTAACTCAGAGTGTTTGATATTGTAGGTGAGGAGTACAAAGAAAAGCTGCAATTAGAAGAAGAGAAAAGAGCTGCTGATGAAAAATACAGATACAAGCGAAGACAGATCAAGGAGCTTCAAGAAGACCTTCAGGTAACGGGCACATGAAATTGCCATTTGTATAGGCGAAGCCATAGTTTTCCTTAGCGTAGGAAATTTTTTCCCCCTCATGGATTAAGAAGCATTCTGGGAATATTTTTTCCTCACTCTCCTTTGTGAATTTTCTGCAACCCCTTTCCTATTGCTCATGGACAATAGATACTTTTCAAAAGTGTCAAACTCATAGAAGAGCCCAAGTCCCATTTTCAAAATGACATAGGCACTTACAAACTTAGGTGTCATTGATTTTCAAAACAACTTACAGGTTTCAGAGTAGCAGCTGTGTTAGTCTGTATCCGCAAAAAGAACAGGAGTACTTGTGGCACCTTAGAGACTAACAAAAACAACTTAAGCTCTCAAATCATTTAGGTCCCTCTGAAAATTTTACCCAGGATTGGTCATTCTTACTACATATGAAGTCTACATATACGTAAACTACACATAGTGATTTATGTAGTTATTCATCCGTTGTCCGGCCACCCTGGAAGAAAGTCAGGTAGCAATTGGTGTGGTTTAATTAGGCTGCAACTTTATTCACTTAAAATATCTGGGAGTACCTGGCAGTAGATTGTATAGTGAAGGTCAACCTTTCCTTAGTCATTTCCATGTAATCCCCAACCTAGTCCCAGCCATCTCGTTGCTGGGATCCCACAACCCTTCCCTTATGTGAGGTAAAAAGGAGCTGTAAAAGGAGGGGGCTGGCTTCCTGCTGTATGTGATGTAGGCGCTCCAAACTCCAATTCCTCAGCTCCCTTAACAGATGCTTTCTTTCAAATCCTTTTCAGATCCATTTTATCTGACAACCATATTCCTTCCATAATGAGTACCCGCACTGGACGTCTCCCATGAGTTTTTTGTACTAAGTTATGCTATTATAACCTATCTCCCCTGCCCTACCCCACCAGTTCCCAGACCTGTTGCGGGGAAGACGAATGCCTTCTGCACTGGACATCTGCCACAAAGAGGTGCCAGCAATTTAGTTTGGCTGCTTCCCATTTCCCAATGCATTCTCACATATTTACAGTCCTTCGTTAATATTGGACAAAAATATGTCCCCCCCCCCCTTACATCTTCCCGAATTGTTTACTAGCATGAACAATAATTGCACATGGTGCCTACTCCCAGGCCATCAGCTGGTCCCACGGCACACTCCACCTTCCATGCTGGCTCAGAATCTAGGCACAGCTGTGAACCTCCAGATGACTGGAAAGCCTGCTTATGTGCCCAGTATACAATACTGTACCCACAGATACACAGCATTAGTCACTTGGCCCATTTGCTTGGTTCTGAAATTGGAAACAGGAAAATTAACTCTGATTCCCTACATGGGGTCTTATGTACATCTTGTATGCATTTGAGTGCCACTGCCTAATTGCCTGAATTGCTGTGGCCTCCTAGCCCTAGTTAGGCCGCAGCTGTTGTGATTCCAATCCAGAATAAGTGGGAACACACTTCATGTTCCGGGAGCTCCCACTTTGTGAGCCCCATTCGGAAAACTGTAACAAATTGGTATGTTGTGAGGGGCCTGCCATCCCCATGACTGAGTCCTTAATGCGCGTGCAGGGCAAATCCTAATCTTAACCACCCTCCTATAGCATTATGGACTCCCCTTGCCCCCAGTCTATTTTTGAGATCCTCAGGGTCAAGAGGACAGATCACTCCTCCACGCCAAAGCTCTTCGCAAAGTATCCCTCGCTGACCCAGGCACTAGTTTACTGACCCTAAAAGCTCAACAACAACAAAAAAAGTGACCAGGAATGCTGCCTTGAATAAGGCTGCCTCCTATTTGCTTCTACATATTTGGTTGAGAATGTGCCACAAATCCTTAAGTGTCTGAACAGTAATGGGGATCCTCAGAAGGACCTGTCTTAAGTCTACCCAACTAAAAACTTTTGGACTAAGTCCCTGCTAGAAGGATCCATGTAACCTCACAGCCTACTGGCAAACATAAGACAAGAAAGGCAACTAGTGGCCATATATGATGCTGGCCCATGGGTTGCCACCGACACCATGTACTGAAATATTTGGGCCTCTGGAATTGGCCATAGCATAGACAGGGCCAGCGTCCTATGAAATTGCTCAAAATTGTTAAACCTGTGCTCTTACACCTTAAATGTTTGCAGCACTGCCGATATTTGTACCACCTCAAGAGTAGGGATGTAAAAGGTTAAATGGTTAACCAGTAAGCATGAGGCTTACCATAAACCAGACCTTAACCGTTTACCCTGGCAGCTGGCCAGCTTTGCCAGGCCGGAGCCATGTTGGGCCGGCAGGCCAGAAGGATCCTAGCCCAGGCCGCCTGGCTGAAGCAGCCCCGGCCGCAGTAGCCCCAGCCCCACCAGGCCCTCAGCCCCGGCCGCCCCGCCTGAGCAATCTCGGTTAACTGATATAATTTTAATTGTTTAACTGGTTAACTTTTTTAACTGATATTTACATCCCTACTCGAGAGCCCTCATATGCCAAGGTTCCAGACTAGCTGTGCTGTCCTGTTGTGCTGTCTCCCACCCTTAAATCACAAGTGTTCCCACGCTGTGGGGCATGAGAGTACAACCAACACCCACTGACTACTATGCAGTATGGAGAAGCCCAGGAAACCTCCCCTTCCATCCCCCCGTTCCTGCAAGGGGCCAACCACTCACTATGGCATGGTATAGGAAGCAGTCAACCCTGCCCTGCCCTGCCCCTACAAAGAGCCATTTCTTTTTCCTCTTCTGGCTCAGGCTGTTGCTGCTGGTGGGAGTTACCCCTCCTCCCACACCCATTCCCACACATGAATGGGAGTGAGAGACTTCAGCTAGGTCCGCAACCCCTGGTCCCTTAAGGGGGTCACTAACCCACCCTCTGACAAGAGGAAAACAGCCACATGGCTTTGGGTTGCTGCTTCTGCCTCATCCTCATAGGGACCCATTGGTCACTGAGGCTCCTGGAGATCTCCAGTGCCATTTGGTGGAGCCCTGCAGTCCCATGTAAGTAGGAGGCAGAGAAGCTTGCTGCAGTTACAGCAGCTGCTGCTGGGTGATTGATGAAAGCCTGGTGTCCCCTCCTTATTGCTCAAGGGTGTTTCTCCTTTCTCCCCTGCCTCCAGGACCCTGGCTTTGCACCTCCTTCACCACACTGCCTGGGAGTATGCTATCTGCACTCTTCCCCTTTGTGGTTTGGGGCATCTTTGCTTCCAAGCCATGTCGACTAAAGGCCCCATCGGATGCTCCAGCCTGCTTACTTTTGCTGCTGTGAGCCTCATCCTTGTAAAAAAGGGCATCTCTGAGGCTACATGGGCTATAAATACCCCACCCCTTCCAGTCAGCAGGAAGGGCAGTACCTCCCATACCCACACCTGGTCCAGCTGCTTCCTGCTCTTCCCTGTAAGCTTTCTCCCCACTTATCCCTCTGCCCCATTATAGGGGAGCCCTTAAAAAGAGACAATAACCTCCTTTCTTCCAACCAGCTGGACAAAGACTCCATCCCTTTGAGCTTGCGTTAAGCATGTTATGTAGTTGATTAACGGATCATACAAGTAAGACAACTGATGGTAGGGGTTATCTGATCATAGTTCTAACACATTTTAAAGATGGAGGCTCTAGTTCAGGGGTAGGCAACCTATGGCACGGGTGCCGAAGGCAGCACGCGAGCTGATTTTCAGTGGCACTCACACTGCCCGGGTCCTGGCCACTGGTCTGGGGGGCTCCGCATTTTAATTTAATTTAAAGTGAAGCTTCTTAAACATTTTAAAAACCTTATTTACTTTACAGACAACAATAGTTTAGTTATATATTATAGACTTCTAGAAAGAGACCTTCTAAAAACGTTAAAATGTATTACTGGCACGCGAAACCTTAAATTAGAGTGAATAAATGAAGACTCGGCACAGCACTTCTGAAAGGTTGCCGACCCCTGCTCTAGTTAGAAGTTCAGATTTTTAAAATTGACAGTCAATGGGATTTTGACTCTTAAATCAGGTATCAAAACACAGAGGTGAAACCCTTAAACACCTTGAAAAATCTGGGCCACAAGCAATAAGAGTAAAAAATTCTGAGTTGTGATCGAGAGCCTAATACAAAATGTTAAGTGCAATAAACTATTGAAAAGGTATTAATCACTGTATTTACTGCTTAACATTCACATACTTTTTAAACTAATAACATTGTTCTTTGATGTTCAGAGTATGGAAAACACTTTAGACATCATGATAAAAGAGGAGGCTGTCTACCAAGAAAAAACAAATCAGAAGCAAGCTCAGGTTTTGCAGCTGAACAAAGAAATAGATCAACAGAAGCCAAAGTTAGAAAGAGTCATGACACAGGTTGGTTTAATAAATAAGTGACAACTCTTATTTTATTGGCTTGAGTTATAGCTGGAGTATAGTAAAAATGCAACATTAAGTCTGTTACTAACAGTGTTTGGCCTTTCATAAAAGGTATTTAAACTTTCACAATATTCAACTTTGTTAAATTGCATTTACCTGTTACTTTATGCCAAAAGTGTTCCAGACTATCCAAAGAAGTTCGATCTTTAAAGAAAAGTAAAACGAAAACGCAGGAGGAAGAAGACATTGACCTCCGTGAGCTGAAAGACTACAGCAGAACCATTGACAAATTGTTGGTTGATGTATTAGAAGCAAACCCTGATTTAACTCTACCCTTTCAAACATACTTTCAACAGGTAGCATCTCTAATTGACTTTAACTGTTATTGAAAATGTTGACACTGTTATAGATAGTAAAGAACAATTAATGGATTACTTCAGTGATTCAAAGGCATTGTGCCGCAATTTCATAAAATACAATATGACCATTGTGAAACACGGGTCATGCTGTTAGCATTGAAAATAAGGGAATATACTGAAAGTAGCTGTTATCACATATGGTATCATAGAAATTGGTAGTGTATGTGTCATATATCCCACTTGCAAAGACCAATAGTAGATCTCTTTTCTCTTCTAGTCCTGTTTAGAACTTCCTACAGCTGCTTCCATAGGTAGTCATTACAGGTCTAGATCATCTTCTTCACAAAGCTCAGTGGCCTCTGTCAGGTGAGTGTTTAAAAAAAATGTTAATTCTGTATATTATTATTGTACTCCCACGCCCTGATTTCTCCTTTTGTCCCTTCTTGTTCATCTCTGTTGGCTAGGAAAAGCTTCACTGTAGATGTGTGGACAAGTCCTGTGCCTCTGTCTAGTCTAGTCCATTCCACTTCAAATCAGGACAATAATTTCAGACTTCCTTGGTAGCAGTGCTCTGAAATTGCTTATTCATTTTTCTCACTCTTCCCCTTCCTACTTTGCTCTTTCATTGGAGCACAGTTCACTTTTAGATGATTTTCAAATTGATTGAGGACCCAGCTCTTCTCCTTACAGCTGGGATTTTTTTGCACTTGCAGTCTTCTGGACTATTAGTCTTAAACTCAGTTCCTTTTCCCATTACATATAAAGATTTTTTTATTTTAAAAAAGCTTGTTCTGGTGGCTGATTAACAAACCAAAGTACCTTCTCTTCTGTTACAAAGGAAATATACTCCACCTGCGATGTTACAAATATTGTGGCTTGAGTGAAGTCTTCAGCTGTGACCAGACAAATTTCTTCTAGGTGTCTTTGGTCAGTAGTACAAGATCCTAGATGAGGATTTCTAGAGTATCAGGAAAAAGAACAAGGAGTATTTGTGGCACCTTAGAGACTAGCAAATTTATTTGAACATAAGCTTTCGTGGGCTAAAACCCACTTCATCGGATGCATGCAGTGGAAGATACAGTAGGAAAATATATATACACAGAACATGAAAAAATGGGTGTTGCCATACTAACTATAATGAGAGTAATCAATTAAGGTGGGCTATTAGCAGCAGCAGCAAAAACACTTTTGTAGTGATAATCACGATGGCCCATTTCCAACAGTTGACAAGATGTGCAAGTGAACCAGCCTCTGGTATGATGATGTGCTGCATATCTACCAATGTGATATATGCCATCATGTGCCAGCAGTGCCCTTCTGCCATGTACATTGGCCAAACCGGACAGTCTCTACGCAAAAGAATTAATGGACACAAATCAGACATCAAGAATTATAACATTCAAAAACCAGCTGGAGAACACTTCAACCTCTCTGGTCACTCGATTACAGACCTCAAAGTCGCAATACTCCAACAAAAAAACTTCAAACACAAACTCCAATGAGAAACTGCAGAATTGGAATTAATTTGCAAACTGGACACCATTAAATTAGGCTTGAATAAAAAGTGGATGGGTCATTACACAAAGTAAAACCTATTTCCCCATGTTAATTTTTTCCCCTACTGTTACTCACACTTTCTTGTCAACTGTTGGAAATGGGCCATCCTGATTATCACTACAAAAGTTTTTTTTCTCCTGCTGATAATAGCCCACCTTAATTGATTACTCTCGTTATAGTTAGTATGGCAACACCCATTTTTTCATGTCCTCTGTGTATATCTATCTTCCTACTGTATTTTCCACTGCATGCATCCGACGAAGTGGATTTTAGCCCACGAAAGCTTATGCTCAAATAAATTTGTTAGTCTCTAAGGTGCCACAAGTACTCCTTGTTCTTTTTCCTGATACAGACTAACATGGCTACCACTCTGAAGCCTGTCACCATGTAGAGTATCGGGGCAAACAAACATCTTGCCCACATAGTTTGTAGAAGCTAGTTCCTTCCTTGCTCAGTTTCTCCCTCCCCCCGATCACTGTTACTGGGAATCAGACTCCAGACTTTTAAGATCATAAATGCAAATGCTACTAACACCCTGTAAGATGAGGTGCATTAGTCTTACAGAGTGCTCAGGTGATCACTTAACTTGTACTATCAACGACACTCTTTTCCCTTATTAATCAAGAGGGTTTTGTCGACATTCTAACTTTACGATAACTTTGTTTTGCCTTTTTAGATCAACCAGGAGCACCATGGGTTCAGCTTCTGGCCAAGCATCCCCACTTAAAATTATAGATCTGAGTTTATCATTCAGTTCGCCGGCAGCAACAGCAAGTGCTGGTTCACGGCCTTCCAGTGCAGCTAGCAGCTCCAGTAGTCTTCATAGCAGAAAGAGCCTGAAATAATATTTTGAACTCCACTGCAGCTGACTCACATCACACTAGTGCTTCTGAATTGGTAAAATTGCTTTAATGCACATTTCCTTATTTAGAAAGATCTTCTGTTTATTAGAAACATTTACTAGACTGAAGTACATAGTTTAATTTAGTGGCTAGGAAAATGTATGTAGTACACAAGCAATGCGTCAAATGACCAAATTGGCAGAAAGACTGTTTAACAAATAAAACTTTAAATGAAATTGTGTCTAACTTGTTTCTTAATTCCTGCTGTTATGCGTAAAGGACTTCTAGGAAATCCTCAAACTGTCAGTGATTCAAATTCTTAATTGGCACAAGATCAGTATATATTTCTAGGGACACATAACTAGTCTTCCTATTTTCCCTCTAACACATCACTGATTATATTGAGTGTGAACACCCTCTACAATGTTGATTTATGATCATGTCATGGTCACAGAAAATAGTCTTCAAGTAAGCATTATATCTTAATGTTAGATAATTACAAGTAGACTAGATTTCTTCTTTCAAAATTTGGGGGGGAGGGAGAATAAGTTTGTAAATAAAGCCAACTTTCAAAGCTTCCACTATTTCATTAAATAGAATCTGTCACACATAACAATTGGGTTATATTTGAAACTTTGTTAAAACTCTGGAATAAGTTATACCATTTTTCTTCCTCCTAATGACACTATAATCATGACAAACAAGGTGGGTGAGGTACAGTAACTCCTCACTTAAAGTTGTTCCGGTTAACGTTGTTTTGTTGCTGATCAGAGATCATGCTCATTTAAAGTTGCGGAATACTCCCTTATAACATTGTTTGTCAGCTGCCTGCTTTGTCCACTGCTTGCAGAAAGAGCAGCCGGTTGGAGCTAGCTGGGGGGAGCTTGGAACCAGGGTGGACCGGCAGACCCCCCCCATCAGCTCCCCATTCCCCTAAGTTCCCTGTGCGGCAGCCACCCAGCAGGCTAGCAGTTGCCTGCAGTTCATCTGTCCCTCCCCCCACTGCCATGTGCTGCTCTTGCCCTCTGCCTTGGAGCTGCTCCCGGGAGCCTCCTGCTTGCTGGGGGGGGGGGGGGGGGGGGAGGAGAGCTGCTAATGTCAGGGTGTCCTCCTGCCCCCCACTTACTCTATCTCCATAGAGCACGAGCAGGACACGATAGGGCTCAGGACAGAGGGAGATTGCTGGCAGCAGCTGCTGTCTCAACTTGCTGATCTACTTAAAAAGGCAATGTACTTAGAGTGGGGTCAGTGTACTTAAAGGGGCAATACGCATCTCTCTCACACAGGGTGTGTGTCTCTGTCTCCCATCCCTCCATTTGTGCTGCCTTGTAGAGTGAGGCTAGCTACATTAACAATATGTTAACCCTTAAGGGCTCAGCCGAATACTAGTTCATCATTTAGCAGTAAGGTATTCCCTGGGAAATATCCCCCTCTCTGACTTCACCACCTCAACCAAGCTTCACAATCATCATTGCTGTGTACAGTATTAAATTGTTTAAAACTGATACTGTGTTTGTGTTATATATAATAAAAAAAATCTTTTGTCTCGTGAAAAAAATTTCCCTGGAACCTAGGCGCCCCTCTCCTGTCCCCCCATTAATTCTTATAGGGAAATTGGATTCACTGAAAGTCACATATTTCAGGAACATAACTAAGCAAGGAGTTACTGTAATATTTTATTGGACCAATTTCTGTTGGTGAGAGACAAGCTTTTGAGCTTACACAGGTGACCTAAAGTAGAGTTCTGTAGAAGCTCAAAAGCTGGTCTCTCTCACCAACAGAAGTTAGTCCAATAAAAGATATTACCTCACCCACCTTGTCTAATAGCCTGGAACTAACCTGGCTACAACACTGCATACTATAATCATAAGACTATTAGCATGTTATGGCCCACAGCTAAGAATATCCATTCTTTATAACCAAGTGCCTAACTTTAGCTTCTCACATGTTTTCCCAAAATAATGACACATTCTGTTCACTACCATTTATCCGTAGAACCATTTCCAAAGTTTCAGGGCTTTTTAAATTATGTCCAGCTACAGCAAGATTTATACTAGATGTTAATATGCTGACACTTTAGAGCAGTGTTGGACGTGAGCTTTTAAAAACAGAATGGCCAGGAAAAAAGCCTGAAGTTAAGCACCTGCCTCAGCCTTTTAACAATGAATTCTTTTGTGCTGATGTCCTTGAGCTTGATTACCCATATACCTGCACAAAATGTGGTAGCTATGAGTCTGTAAAGGTAGACTTTTCACTGCCAAAGCTGCAGCAGGCAGGTGTGGCAGGACTTCCAAAGCTGAGACAAGGCAGTTATTTACTTTAAGAGCACCATTTCTCCATCTGTCACTCCTTTTCCACTCTGCCATGCCTATTAAATGCTGCAGCATTGGAGTGACAGAGTTGCTATAGGAGGAAAGGTACCAAGCTTCTTTGTTATAACTGAAGCGAATATGACTAATGACATTTCTATAGCAGAGTATAGCCCAAGCTTACATAGTGTTGATCAGGTTTGCCTGGCCTATGACATTCCATTTACAGAAAGGCAACAGGAAAAATACATTTCTAGTATCAGCAAAACAAGTTTGACAGGATAATCATTTACACTTTCATGCACTGAACCAGACAATTTGCAATTTTTTGAATGCAAAGATTTACAAATGAGTTTCAATATTCATAGTAAGAGTAACTTATGTTCTTCTTCGAGTGCTTGCTCATATCGATTCCAATAGGTGTGCGCGCGCCGCGTGCACGATCGTCGGAAGATTTTTTACCCTAGCACTTCACACAGGAGTCGTGGGGGGTCTCCAATATTGGCTTGAGACAGGCCGAGAAAGGTTTGAAACCTGGAGACTTGGGCATGAGCCCTGGTACCGGGGCGGAGGAACGGGGATAAACCCGGTTTCCGCAACTTATATACACTATATCTACAAAACTCAATAAGAACTACTCTCAAACTACTAAAACTGGTAAACTACACTAAAGAACTAACTATAATACAACGAGTAAGGGATGTGGAGGTCAGCTATGCCGCTCTCCACAGTTCCAACGACCGTCACGGGCGGTAAGAAGGAACTGAGGGGGCGCTGGGTCGGCAGGGGCATATATCCGGTGCCATAAGGGCGCCACTCCAGGGGACGCCTCAGCCGACCCACCGAGAGTTGCTAGGGTAAAAAATCTTCCGACAATCGTGCACGCAGCGCGCACACACCTATTGGAATGGATATGAGCAACACATCTCGAACAACAACAGTTACAAAGGTGAGTAACCGTCTTCTCCCATCAAAATGGCACCATAACTACCAAGTTATTTATAAATTCCATTAAACATCCCAGTCAAATGTTTTAAAGTTATATTCAGCAAGTATCCGTAGAGGGCAAGCCCAGCCTTCAAGGCAGAGATTCTCATTTTTAATATAAACCAGGATTGCTTATGTAACAAGACATCTCTGCTTTTCCCTATATAACCTTTGCTGCCCATTTCCATAACAAGTCATGTTTTCAAGTGCCATGTAAACCTCTGGTTCCGTATAAACAAGGCTGGAGGAGGTAGCAGCGTTCTGACTAATTTAGTTTAATTAGCGTCCAGCTAATTTTTAGCTGGAGGCAATACTGCACTGATTTAGATTAAGAAAGCTATACTGTAGATATAAATTCATCATTTTTAGGTGTAAACCATTTTTTGAAGTTATATAAAGTAAGTTTCCTATTGTTTGTGTAAGAGCTACATCTACACTACAAGAATCCCCATCTCCTAAAGAGTATTTTTTAAATATAAGGTTTTAAAGACATTTCAGGGAAGTTTTAGTAGCCAGACACAACATTTTTAGGCTTGGTTTCCAAGAACGGTTTAAAACAGATTCTCAAGTTTTTATATTGCAGATCACATCTGAGTAGAAAGACTGTGCCACCTCTTTTTCTATTCATAATCATCCACCCTATTTCCCACTCAGGATCACACAATACTCAAGGGTAACTACAGCAAATATTTAAAAATATATGCAGTTGACTTGTTCCTGGAAACAAGGAGAGCTAGAATCATGTGATCAAGTGATCTGCAAACCACAGATTGAGAATTTGTGATGTTAGATGGATGTTACACCTCATTCACCACAAGGCAGTAGTAGCCCAACACCACCATTTTCCTGAAACTATTCTCAAAGAACAGTTTTGAAGACAATTTTAAGACATAAGCACCAGTGTAAGGCATGCACCTCTGCCTCACTTTCCTCATCTGTAAAATGGATATAATACCTTGCTTCTCAGGGCGACTTCATTCATTCATGGCTGTAAGGCACCATGAGATCTATGGATGGGATGTACTATAGTGGTGCGCAAAATCAAAGAGACTAGAAATTCAACAAAGTCAGACAAAAAGTGGCATTAAACAAAATGAGCAAATTTTAATAAAATTTAATGATTAAATCATTAAACAAAAGTTATACACATTGCTGGCACATGTGCATCATTCAGTCAAATAATCCCTTTCAACAGCTAAAAATTAGGTTTAATGATACTATTGTGTTTCCATTTTTGTACTTTAGAAAAGATACCAGTGTGTTTAAAGTGCAAACTTGATGCCAGTTAGCTATATTTTAAGGGTAGCAACGAATAAAGTTTTCTTCCAATCACACAGTTATAAACAATGTTAATTATACATGAGTATCCTAAATTTAAAAAAAAATCTGATTCTATGCTCTTAAAAGTTGTCTGATATATAACATGATACTCTTGCATATACCTGTCTGTCAAAAGGATCTCCTGTAACTTGACTAATACCAACCTTTAAACAAACATTTTGCAAGACAGAAAAACAGACTCTGTTCTGTCCATTTTTCATACAGATTTTAAGGGCACAAGCTCAATAGCAATTAAAGATATTTTCTTAGGTACTTTATTGGTTTTTCTGCTTACTTCCTTTTTGTCTCTCAAATTCAGCAATTTGATTGAATATGTTGAGTAAGTTCTGGGGCAGGCTCTTTTTAACACCACTTTCTGATTGCCCTTTACCATTGAGTGTAGTTTCCTCATCTAGCTCCTTTGCTTTAGTAGTTTCCCCATGACTACTTTCCCTATTTTTATATTCTCTCCTTTCATTTGTACTCTGGGTTAACTCACGTCTGCTACCATCATCATTTCCACTGTACTCATATAACCAAGTGCTGCTGTACTGTTTATTCTTTTCTACTGACTTGCCTGAGTAATCTGACCCTGCTGGAGAAGTGGAATACATGCTCTGACTGGAACCACGCTTTCTAAACTGCTCTTTTCTCCCCTCTACTTCCTTTTCTAACTTTCTAAAATCATGTGTCTTGATTTTATCATCTGACTTCCAGTGATAAGAACCTGAGGAACCCCTCCTATTAGAGAAGGATCTGTCTGCTTTACCCTGTTTTTCATTTTTGCTGCTGGTTGACTGAGTCTTGGAGCTACCATAAGAATCCCTTGAATCTTCAGACCTACCTCCAAAAGTGTCTTCATCATCAGCAGAAGTCCTTGATAGAGAACACTGTCTCTCTCTCACCTCTGTCTTTTGATATACTAATCTGTCCTGCCGCTCCAGCAGTTTTTCCATTTCATATTTTTGGTTAAGGAAGGAAGCAGAGGTATCAGCTGGGGGAGAGTAGCATTCATCTTTCCTACTCTGATCTCGCTGATGTGAAGAAACCCTAGATGAATGTTTTTTGGAGCTGCGAGAGGACACTGACCGATTTCTACTCCTTTTCTTGTGCCTTTTGTGATCAGAAGAGGAGGAAGAGGAGGAGGAAGAGGATGAAACTGATACATCAGATGCGGAATCACTTGAGGAGGAGGAAGAGGAAGAAGTTGATCTTCTCCTTTTCTTCTTCAGCCTAAAAATGTAATTAACCTATGAGGCATCACCACCACCAGAATCATCTATAGACTCTACAAGTTTCTGGCAAAGCTCTGTCCTTTTCAAGGTCCCTGGAACACAGCTCCAAGACCAAATATTTAATAAAAGCCTCATTGGGACATGGAGAGAACCTTTTAGCCACACAGTATTTTAAAAAATATTAATTTTCTTATGTATATTTCAGCCACTTGAAGTGTGGTGGATCAGCTGGGAAGGACACAGGATTGTATAGGGTCCTGTGTGGATCATATTCTTGAAGTAGCTTAGTTAGCAAGCTTCAAATATGCTATTGCAATAAAAAAAACCTTTGAACTTTGAAACAACCTAAAGTAATATTTAAACCACCAACGTGACTCAAAAGAGGGAGATCTTTAGATGAGTTTAGGTGAGATCCTGGATTGCGATCAGATCTGAGTAATATTCACAAACCACTAGTGACAAGAAGGTATACTGGGCCCAATCTGGCAAGCCTTGCACGTGTAGAATTGCCATGATTTCAAGTGACATTCCTGCGTAGGGAGGACTTTAACAATCAGGCTCTTTGTGGCCTTGGTATTACAAGAAGGGTTCTTCTGGTTGGGTATCCCGTCGTACTTCCTAAATACACATTTAGGCAGATAAGTATTATTTCCATATACTCCCCCTGCAAAAATCCAGGTATAGTAGTAAAGAACACCTCATAGGGAAGTTTGGGGAAAACATTAACTTGTTAGTTCTACCTAACTAAAATTTTCCTTTTTAACAAATGAATCTGTATGAAAATGGATCCTTCAAGGGCTTATCTGTTCATTCGCTCTTTTAGGCATAATCCTGCTTCAATAACCTCACTATTGGTTGCTGTGGAAGCAACTCCAATGTCACAAACAGATGGGATTACAACTTTATATGGGGATTGAGCAGCAGGAGCTAGCGAACTATTGAAATCAGAGGTTATATTATGCCATTAACCCGGGTAACAGGGTGGGGGAAGAAAACAGCATATAGAAATTTATCCATGAGGTATCAGTGGCTGTTTAGTAGCTTTATTTAAAAAAAAAAACATTCCTTTATTCCTTTATTAACTGTTGCCTGATCTATCTGTTACCTGTTAAGAAAATGGAGTCTAAGTATGAATCACTAATGTAAAAAGGAAGCTTACCAATAACAGGAACAGACAGAAGCATCACCCATTTCAGCAACTGGATGCTAACTGCTGTTTACTTACTTATGTTTTATATAAGTGATGCTGATGCTCTGGCTCTAGTCAGCAGTAGATTCTTTAATTAAGATATAGTATATTGAATATAATAGGGTTACCTCTTTTCTTCTTTTAAGAGCTTACGCAGTTTTTGTGCACTTGTTTCTATTTTCTTTTCCTTCTGTCTCTCTTCTTTTGCAGCTTGCTTCTCCCTCATTTCCAAAGATTTCTTTTTTGAACCCAGACATCAAAAACACATATTAAAAGTAACAGTATGTTAACCCAATATTTCCCCAAATCCCATCCCCCACCACCACCACAAGAGGATATATATACACAAAGAATACAATACCAAGATTCCCAGATGAAGACGTTACATTCATCAAATAGAAGTTGATTGTGCAGGAGTTTGGCATTAATCGTTGGGATGATCAGTATGGTATTAAGGACCATATTGCAGTAAATATCACATTAAAAAAAGAGACATGACCAGCCATTGCATTGGTACCCATGACCCAGGGCAAAAGATGCAGGAAAAATACAGCAAAATTAGTTATGTGAATGAAGATTGAAACAGGGAGAAACGTTTTGGGGAAGATGGTATTATAGTTTGTATATAAAACGTGATGACAAATCCAATTTTAAAATGTTGTTGGAAGTGGCCATGTTCAGATACCAACCATTTTGTAATTGTACCACAGCCCAGTTTGATGCATGGTTACATAAGAAATCATGTTCCAGTGGGTTGTTGTTGATGAGCAGCACCAGATGTCAGACACAGCAGCAACGGTCCAGTTCAGAAGAAAATGCATTGAAGAAAAACATATCATCAGTATTACAGGAAAAGAGTATTTCACGTTTGAACTGTAATTCATAACATTCTAGTAGGGCAGCTAGAAACAGACAGACATGTAAACCAAGGTTTACTTAGAGGTAACGGAGCCTTCAGTTACTAAACAATTAATCACTAAAGGCACGTTAGCTAAGCCTATTAGCTGGATAGGCTCCTGTACCCCCCAACTCTCTAAGGCTTGTCTACATTGTGCAACAATATGCACTGGGGGGAGGGGAAAGGTAATTTCTAAAAAACACTAAGGTGCTAACTGGTCCATGTAGACCTTGCTGGTGTGCACTAAAAGCTCCCTGATGCTCTTTAACATAGTACTGTTTGAAATGGTTTGAAACAGTTGGAATTCATATCCAGGGTGAGCAGCAAGTCTCTGGATACCAGTTCTCAAGGCTTGGCAATGGTCATATAAGAAATACTGCCTTAGGATATAAGGGAAACCCTTAATTTATTGTGGGCAAACTTACACAAACTGCTGAACAACAGAGAGCCTTATGTTCCTCAGCTGCATCAATGACCCTCATCACCATCAGTATAACTTGCAATGAGAGTAAAACCATTTCCTTCACTTGTTTAATCACTTTTATTTGTGACTTAGGTTGCAAGACTTAGGTTGTAAGACTCCTTGTTACAGCAACAATACTTTTCTCTGGATAATGCCAAATATGTTGGCAGTGCCCACATACTGTAAGTAGACATTTCTGGAGGATAATTTAGCTTTAATAAAGGTTACCATAAATCTCCTCTTCCCCATCCTTCAACAAAACCTTTTCACGTTATGGCTTTCCCCACCTGCTAAAGCAGTGTCAATCAAGCCCTGCATAAAGAAACCAGCCTGCACACTTCTACCCTAGTCTATTTACTTCCTCCAGCACAGAAGCATTGAGTACAGACACCCAGTGCCCCAGTTCTCTAACTTTAATTCACTCTTTTAGATCCTATCTGGAAGACAATGTAAGTAAAGGAGACAAATGAAAAAGCCCCAGAAAGAGAAGGCAACAGACAAAGGAGCTTGGCATGGAGACCCATAGGGGCTCACTCAGGAAACATGTTGTGGGCAGGGGAGAAAAGAAAGGACCCTGGAACTTGCTTCCCCCATTATTTCCTCCAAAGCTTGGACCCTGGTTAATTGTTTTTTTTTTTTTTTCCATTTTAAATAACTGCCTTGGTAATTTGCACCTCACAACAAGTTTGGCAGAATTCTGGTTTATCAACTGACCATAACTGCTTGGTTCAGTGACATGGTGCCCCCAGCTCTCTCCAGGCCTTTAATTAAGATCCTTCTTGTGCCACATGAAGATCCACAATGTCTTCCTTTTGAGCTAGCCCTGATCAGTCTTACCCTGCTCCTCTTTGAATATTCCCAATTACAACCCTCTGGCATATGTCTAAAACTGACCCATTTGGGGATTTTACCCTACATATAGCCCTGGTCTACACTAGGGAGGGGGATCGATCTAAGTGACACAACTTCAGCTACACGAGTAACGTAGCTGAAGTCGACCTACTTAGATCGACTTACTGTGGTGTCTTCACCGCGGTGAGTTGACTGCTGCCGCTCCCCCGTCAACTCTGCCTGCACCTCTTGTGGCGCTGGAGTACAGGAGTCGACGGGAGAGCGCTCGGGGGTTGATTTATCGCGTCTAAACTAGACGCGATAAATCAATCCCCGCTGGATCGATCACTGCCTGCCGATCCGGCGGGTAGTATAGACATACTGCTGATACGGAATTAAGACATACTTACAAAGTCTTAATTCCGTATCAGCAGTCCCGCTCATGTGTGAACAGGTTGTTTCCTCCTCCCCTTCATCAGACACGGTTACTGAGTTCTGGTCTTTCCCTGCATCCGACTGCTGTGCTGTTGCTTCCCATGCCCATCTGAAATGATCAAGCCATCCACAGGCACCTTGCTTTTTGTAGATGTAGCCATAATACTTACTGTGACAGGTGTTGTAAAGAGGGGAAAGAGGAGAATAAGACGCAATAACCAGTAAATAATTTCCCCCTTCCCAATGTTTTTAATATGAGTTTTGATTGTAGTAGATAAAGTTAAGAGAAAGTAAAGAATCACCTGCATATGTTTACGGAGTTTCAGTAAGGCATCCTCCGCTTCTTTAAAAGTCTCATCCAAAATTAAAGCTCTCTTATAATAATTCTGAGCATTTAACAGGTTATCTTCCTCTTCCAACCTAACATTCATATGAAAAATGTTTACAACACAAACAGAATTTGTTTTTGATCATACTGATAATCTCAGACTGATACATATTAAAAAAGGAACGCACTAAAATGCAGATGTTTACATCCCGGACATGTCATTACTTCCTGAACATCAATAGTACTGTACTTTCAAACTTTGATTCCAGTTTTTGATGAATAAAATGTTCTGTTACTTCTGAATGAGTCTCCTGTTTACTCAGATTGATTTTTTCCTGAATATTAATTCTGGAATTCTTACAGTTTTTCTGAGTATTTATATGCAATTAATTCAGAAGTTTATTTTATTAAACACAAATCATGGCATAGTTGTAAAAATTTAAAAAGTTATAAAAATGCCTTATTAAATATTCATCCAAAAATTTCATAGAATGTTATGTAGGTTTAACATTCCATCAGCTAAACTGTATTGAGAAGGAAAAAAAAAAAAAACAGTAAGGAGGCGAGATTTAAACTGATGTGCGGTAGGGTGGGGCGACATGAGAGAAAGTAAACAGATTATACACCTTGAACTGCTTTCCCTGCAGACTTCTCATTGTTGGCACACAGGCAGGAAGGAGATAAAACACTCCCTTTTTTATATACTTAGCCAGCCCAATATAAAAAATAGATAATGAAAAAACTGAATTGTTCATAACTGCATAAAGAATAGAATTTAACACTTACTGGCCTCCTCTTTCCACAAGTGTCTGACAGAGGTATTTCCTTGCATTTCTATGGGTTGGACAGTTTTTTAATGCAACTTCAAAATCATCTATGGCTTTGTTTAAGCTTCCTTTTGTTGCATAACTATAAAAATGGAAAAGCAATATAGGAATTAAATAAATGTCACAATTTATCTTTTAAATAGATTATTGGAATCCATCTTTAACAACGAAGGGGAAAAAAAAAAAAAAAGGACTTACAGTGCCCCACGAGCTACGAAGGCTTCAACATTTTGTGCATCTATTTCCAAGGCCTTGTTGTATTCATTCATAGCCTCTACATGGCGGCCAACCTTAAAATAATCAACCCCAATCTTCACACTAGAACAAATGGTTTAAAAAAAAAAAAAAAAAAAAAAAAAGTGTATCACACAGAGTCATCAAGCTAAACAAATATACTTAAAATCACAGTTCGAGAAGCCTTGCAACTTGTAGTACATCATCCTGCCGTAAGAGTAACAGAATGGAAGCATTTTAGCAAGATATAGTTTCAAGAGTTGCTCTTTAGATTAATGCCATATTTACATCACACCAAAATGTAAATTCTTTTATCTGAAAGCTTAGAGTTCAAAGTCACCTCTGAAGAAAGCACACATAGATGATACACTGTATTCTCCATTTACAAATGGAATGCTTACAGTACTTGAGTGTTTTTCTAAGACTTGTCATATTACCCCCTAATGCGGGGGAGAGTTTTAGGCCATGTCTACGCTTACAAGCTTACAAAAGCACAGCTGTACTGATACAGCTGTGCTGCTGTAAGATTGCTCGTGTAGCCGCGTTATACGGGTGGGAGAGAGCTCTCCCATCGACACAATAAAACCAGCTCAACGAGCAGCGGTAGCTCTCCCACTGACATGGTGCTGCGCACACGAGCACTTATGCTGGCTAAACTTATGTCGTTCGGGGTGTGTTTTTTTCACACCACTGAGCGACAAAAGTTTTGTCGACATAAGTGCTAGTGTAGACATGGCTTTATAATGTACAGGGACACATTCAACACTACAGTAAGGGGGCACAATGACACTGAAGTCAATTTGCCCCCATGTAAGATGCTTTAAGACTTATATTTCATAACTTGCGTGAGAGAAGCTTCAGTTTGCATTTGTCTAAAATAAATTTTCTTCCAATGAGTTAACAGTTGGGGCTCTGAATTTCAGATCAGATTTATCATGAGACTTCACTGCAGCAATCAAGATTAATGATTTAATATAGCAATATATGGCCACAGATTATAGAAAATGGTTGTACTTATTCTCCAATGAATAAGACCTTACTTGAATTGCGAGATGATTGTCAAATAATTGCGGCTGAGTTGCAGACAAGCCATGGAAAATTGCAGAAAAGTAATAATGGACCTTTATTATTTGCAATGATTTGGAAAAGCTTAGGGGGCCCTCGGAGCGGGCGGCCGAGGCTACCACCGTTGAAATTGCAATGGAAGCCTAATATTGTGGGATTCACGATATTGCAAATTAAGTAGGGTTTAACTAATGAAATAAATGATGTGCTATATTAAAATTGAAGACAGTTTCTAAGACTGGCATCATCTCTACCACCACTAATTCCAATCTCATTCCCCTTTCAGCTGTATCATTTTTATGCCTGGGACTACTTCCCAACTAAATATTGCTTCTGTGGACCTGCCTACTCATCTCAAGAATTTCCATGGACAGGAGTCGAGACCAGAATGGCGAGGAGCAACTCCCAGCTTGACTGGGTTATGGGCAGAGGCTGCTGAGCTGAGAGAAGATAAACCTTTCCTATTCACCCTCTTCTCCATGCTGGACTGAGGGAGATTGGCAAACCACTTTGTCTATTCCCTTTCCAACTCTGTGCTTTTCCTGGTAGAACTGGAAAGGAAACTTGTTTCCCATCCTGAAAGAAATTTTGAGATTTCAAAAAAGCTTTCCCATCCTGAATTGCGACAAAAAGTCAAAGTCTTGATAGCTTCCGCACACTTTCAATCCACAAAAAAATTCAGTTTGGGTCAACCAAAACATTGTGTTTAGATTTTGACCTTTTTACATTTAAAAGCACAAACTAACTACAATGTCAAAACAAAAAGTCATTTCAAATCAAAAAATGAAGTTGCTTCAGCAATGCTGAAACAAGATGTTCTGACAAATTTTGAAATTTTCTAATAAAAAAAATCAGGATATTTATCGAAACCAACTCTTCCTGTGAACACGTTCTGTGAATCCGCATTTTCCAATGAAAAACATTTTGTTGGAAAATTCCTGACCAGCTCCATCTCCTGGGTGCCTGCTGGACTATGGAAGAGCAGATTGCACTCTGCAGCTTCATCCCAGGCACAGCCTAAAAGAAACAGCAGCTGTCCAAAGCAGCCTCTTCAAATGCTCTCAGTCAGTATGTTCAGTGTTGATACTTATTGACTGACGCCAGCTCAGGCCACAGGGGAATTGCTCACAAATCCAGGTTCGGGCTCAGGTGTCAAGACAGGGGAATTCAAGGTCATCTGGTTGCTATTTATAAAAGGCTGAGCTGGGTACTAAGGCTAGGGTCCTATGGGAAAACTGAGGAGACAAGACAGAGCAGTACTCAGGTCTAATTTCAGGAGCCAGCACAAGTTATAAGTGACCTTAACCTTTGGGAACTAAACTAAAGGCTTTTCCTTAAAATTTGATTTTTTTACTTTACAAACAAAGAGCATTCCTCCACCCCCACGACCTATCAACTGACCACAGCCACTCAGCAAGTTGCTCTCCGGTGATATTCAGGAGGTTATTCATTGTGAACTCTGGTACAAAGAACTATGAAGAACTATGACCACTGATGCTAAAGTAGATGCCACCTAAATTGCTTGACAAGAAAATTAAATACTCTGTACCATTTCAAGGCCCAAGATGCAGATTGCTTTTTCCTCAATGCAAAGGCAAAGTCTTCTTCATTGAAGTTTTTGCTGTTTAAAAAAAAAAAATGTATATCAAGGGAATAAATTATTAACTGCCCAAGTTTCCTTCTAAGTCTACATTATCAAAAATTTATACCAAGGTTTAGGTAAAATTTCAACATGGCCGAAAAAATACTATATTACTCTCCCCTCAATCAGCAACAGCATTTCTGATTTCCAAAGTCATAGCCTCCCTAAATGTATTAGTCTATTGCAGTCAAATATACTGTCCCATGTCAGTTGCATTAATATAGATTAAATTTTGAGCTACACAGCAAATGGGAAATCTATATGTTAATTTTCTGTATTTGAGAAGGAAAAATTTCTGAATCTGTACTGCTCAAAAGATCAGGTCCATTAGTAAAGCAAGCTATTACTAAGTGTTAAGGATAAATATTATTAGGATGTAAAGTAACTTGTGATTTTAATCTAATGTTACTACCAATATACAATGAACAGTTTACCCAGTTAAACAGTATCAAGCAGATTACTGGTGGATGAAGTGGCTTAGAATTCGGTCTAATTCTAAGAGTAATTTTGTTGTTCTGGAGTGTCTTTTTTATACTTAATTGATGGGCTCACACTATCATCAGTGGTCATGCAAAAGAGGATCAACCCAAGGTTGAAGTAATAGTGGCCACAGAAATTTTTAAACAGAAACTACAAATAGAGACATTTCAGGCAGTGGCACTTTCTCTAGAAAGCAATGAAGATGGTGCAGTGTCACTGTACCTTTGCAGGCCTCTCATTAACGATGGTGGGCTGGATTCACTTAGTCCTAGTTTTCCTAATAAAAATTCAACTACTGCTGGATTAGCAAATCCCAAGGAATGATGTAAGACTTTTTCATACGTCTCCGAAGTACTGGCTACTTCAACACTTCTCCTTAAAGAAAATAAGAACATACACAAATATGACCACCCATTTCTTTAGTAATGCTGACATATGTAAAGAGTCAACGTCCATTAATACTTTTACCCACACTGGTTCACAAGCAAATTACATATTTCCACTTGAGGGAAGGGAAGCTACAACACATCACCATTTGTTTCATCTGAAATAAGAACTCCTCTGCCTTTGTTGCTGTTCCTCCTCATCCACTAGCTGCAGAATTCGGTGGTCAGTTTCCTTTTCCTTCCTCCTCCTGTTTTATCCCACCCTTTGCCCTACTGACTAATGAGAAGCAGTACTTGAAAACCTCATTTTGGCTCTCTCCTCTTGCAGTACCAGCAGCTCCTTCTAGGCCTTGAGCCAAACCCTACAAGCACTCCAAAGAGGTAGTTACACTCCTGTACTTCTTGCCAAAGACAGATTTTAAGAGTTTCATATCTCAGCCCTTTAAGTCATTAGTTTATTAATGGTCCTGTATTCTCCCAAGTAATGCTCATTTCCTGCAATATATATTTTAAGTCTCTCTCTCTTTCTTTTGGCTAAGATTACCTCATTCTGCTTTTCTTCTTTCTTCATCTTTTTGTGAAAAATTCTGAAGCAAACTACATCCATATATGAACAGTGGTGCTTTTATTTAGGAAAACAAGTCAATAGTATAAAATTGAAGAATATATGTCAATCAGCAGAGTAAAGGAAAATCTTGACCAAGACCTTTGAAAAAGGAGTTTCTGCCAACATATTTGGCAGTTTCTGCCAACAGTTTCTTGAGACAACATACATTTAACAAACCAGATCTAGTGAGTAGAAGAGAATGCAAATTTTTACCTATAATGTAAAGGCAAGTCTTCAGAACTAATTACCCCCAGTTTAGTACTAGATAGACTGGGTGGAAGAGCAGAGCTGTGCAGTGATATCGTGAGTTTTTCATGGTAACGATCAATGTCCTTGATTGCAGCTATCAAAAAAAAAACAACAACAACAAAACACTAAACAACAACATCTTAAAGTTGAGAACAAAGTCAACAAAACTGGAAAGAAACAGCTTTCAGAACAGTTTTAATATGCATTTACCTTGTATAATGTCTCCAGTTTGATAATATGATAAAGGATCACCATGGCTGCTATGAGAAGGCACATCTCTCAATGGACAAAGAGCCTGCAATGGAAGAGACCAAAAACTCTGAGCTTAATAAAGCAAACGATAATAAAATGGGTTTGCACTAGAAGACAACTTCCCTCAGCCCAGAAGTATCAGTTTGCACAATGAAGATTTGTCCCATGAGTAAATATTAAATTATGTTTAAAAAAAATCAAGGTTTTGATTACAATGGCAGTTATCCTGCTGAAGAGAACTCATTTGTGATACTGTGATATTGAAGACTAATGTGAGTAATCCAGTTTCCACCCAGCTTTAATCCTTAAACAAATGTTGAAAAATGAACTTCTTATCTGTAACCAAAAGTCCATTTTGTGATCATTAAACTAGATGGAAACTAGTCTTATGCTATGTCTACACTACAGACCTCACAGCGGCACCGCTGTACCGCTGCAGCTGCACCACTGTAAGGTCGCCTGTGTAGCCGCTCTATGCCGACAGGAGAGCATCTCCTGGCCACATAGCGCTGTCCACATTGGCACTTTTGTAGGTAAAACTTACGTCGGTCCAGCGTTCTTTTTCCCCCACACCACTGACCGACAAAAGTTTTGCCAACGAAAGTGCTAGTGTAGACAAAGCCTAAGTCTGTCCAAAATTGAGCATGAAAGCAGAGTGATATTAGTATGATTCAATTCAGATCGAGGTCCATGCATCTATATAAACACTAACTTTTCAACCTACAGCTAAAATATTTGAGCGGTAAAGAAAGAAAATGTCTTGCTGAGACAACAAGGCAGCTTCCACCTTAATCAAAGCCTGAATGCATTAAGGCTTTGAACCATTAACCGCCCCAGAGCTCAGGTCCTTTGCACAAGATGCAGCCAACACATTAGAAGCCAGGACTGCCCTGCATCAGTTTACTTGTTACTGATCATACTCAAGTCTTACAGTGATTTCTAACTGCGAGATCTCTCTGGCGACGCCACTGCCCAGACAGATTAACACCATGAAAAAGCCAAATTCACGAATAGAACTAATCCTTCCGACGACAACATCGCCACGCTCAATGTCTCGGAAAAACAGCTCCCTCCTGTCCTCACTTGGCACCTCCATGAACTGCTCCAGGGGTGGCATAACAGCATAACAATCTGCAATTAATGGGGAGAAAAAGTTATGTAATAACTGCTCTGCCTTCTGAAATCTCTAATTACAGTTCACTATAGTATCAGAAAATCAATGTGATTTTTAATAAAGCACTTTATATTCCTTTATTAGGCATTATGTACAGCCAACACTTCCCAACATACATAACATTGCAATGAGAACTCTTAGTTTCCTCAGGTCAAGATGGAATAAGAGCACTCTTTCCTTTCTCACCCCTGCCCTGGCCTGGCCAACCAGGTCCTCCATACCTATGTCCGAGTCCCCAGAGATCTCATTCCCTCCTCCCCACATTTATACTTTAACTTTCTGCTCAAAAAGGATTGGGTAACATTTGCTTTTCAGAGTCTGTCAATATCATTTCTTAAGTCAGCCAGAAACAGTAATTTTTGATCAACACAAGGTCAACACTTGCTTCACATATCCACCACAAACTCTGCGGCACCCAGCATCTGCTAGTCGTCGGTTCACATCTATTGCATTTTGAGTTATTGGCAGAGTGAAGCAAGATCCTGCATTCAACTTGACTTCTCTGTTGTCTAACAGCTTCAGCCAGCTCTGTAATTGTCTACAGATCAAAGAACTGGTTTGCTATTGCATCTATTCGCAGCTATTAATAACTTTCAGCATAGTAATACCCCTATCTCAGCTCTGCCCATTCTCCCAATAGAGTCTAATACGTTGACACCTTAACTCAAAGAGCGAAAGAAATGGTGGGGCGATTGGGGGCACACAGAGACTCCGGCATGGGGTGGATGTACAGAATCCCTGCAGTTGAGGGGGATGGAAAGGTGGCACACAGGGAGCTTGCGGGAGGAAAGCAGGGGAAACAGAGAAAGCCAAGAAGGCCTGCTATAAGCAATGAGCATGTTCTACAGAAGTTATGAAGTGTGCATTTTCACATCACAATTTTGCTCCCAAAGAAAAATCTCCTAGGAGCTTTCCTCTCTCTACCCAATTTATCTTCAGCCAATGAGGGGGGCCCCACTTTCAAAGGGCCTATTGTTTCTGCGGAGCCTGTTTGCTGAGACAAACTTCACCCACTCTGTTCCAATGGAGAATTCATACCATCACAACTCTTCCAGCCTCAGTTTCCACAGCTACATTCTCAGTTACTTGGGACAGCCACAGAAGATTCTACCCCCAGACACCTTTTCTGATGGTCCTTAAACCTGAAAAGCCATTTGCACTTAAAAAGTTGGATAGAACACAGCATGTTGTATGGACAAGATATTCCTTGCAATAATTTATCCATTAACAGTTCATGCTTGAATTTTACAGTTAATAAGATTAAATATTCTCCTCAATGCCTGAGCTAACACTTAGGGCTTGTTCACACAAGAAAATTAATCCAGAATAGGGTTGGGTATAAATTTAAAGCAGATTAACTATTCTGAATAACTCATTATGTATTCCAGAATAAGGGCACACTATTCTGAATTAGTTTAATCTGCTTCCAGAATAAGAGCATCCACACATGAAGTTAATCAGGAATAACTTCCTGTGTAGACAAGCCCTTAAGAAGCATGTTGTTACATTTCAGTAAAGCAAGTTTGTGTCCACCTAGGTTTATAATTAAAATTGGGGTCTTCCAGGAATACAGGTATTACATAAATCAATCTTGTAAAATTATGCTCATCCACTCACTTAATACAAACAATTTTCTCACCAGCTCAGCAAAGAGTACGGAAGCGTGAGAAATAATTTTACAAGGCTGACGTGACTTAGTCTGATCTATGACTAATGATATCAATGCTTTAGATAATGGCATAGAATACACTTAAAAAGTTTGCGGATGATACCAAGCTGGGAGGGGTTGCAAGTGCTTTGGAGGATAGGATTAAAATTCAAAAAGATTTGCACAAACTGGAGAAATGGTCTGAAGTAAATAGGATGAAATTCAATAAGGACAAATGCAAAGTACTCCACTTAGGAAGGAACAATCAGTTGCATACATACAAAATGGGAAATGACTGCCCATGAAGGAATACTGTAGAAAGGAATCTGAGTAAGAGTGGATCACAAGCTAAATATGAGTCAACAGCATAACACTGTTGCAAAAAAAAGCAACCATCATTCTAGGGTGCATTAGCAGGAGTGTTGCAACCAAGACACAAGAAGTAATTCTTTCGCTCTACTCCGTGCTGATTATGCCTCAACTGGAGTATTGTGTCGAGTTCTGGCACCACATTTCAGGAAAGATATGGACAAATTGGAAAAAGCCAGAGAAGAGCAACAAAAATGATTAAAGGTCTAGAAAACATGATCTATAAGGGAAGATTGAAAAAACTGGGTTTGTATAGTCTGCAGAAGACTGAGAGGGGACATAACAGTTTTCAAATACATAAAAGGTTGTTTCAAGAAGGAGGGAGAAAAATTGTTCTCATTAACCTCTGAGGATAGGATAAGAAGCAATGGTCTTAAAATTGCAGCAAAAGCGGTTTAGGCTGGACATTAGGAAAAGCTTCCTGTCAGGGTGGTTAAGCACAGGAATAAATTGCCTAGGGAGGTTGTGGAATCTCCATCATTGGAGATTTTTAAGAGCAGGTTAGACAAACACCTGTCAGGAATGGTCTAGCTAATACTTAGTTCTGCCATGAGTGCAGGGGACTGGACTAGATGACCTCTCGAGATCCCTTACACAAGTCATATTTGAGGTGGTTGGGGTCAAAGGTGACAATGGGCTCAAAGAACCCCAGTCCAAGACTGATTTATGTCTCAGTTCTGCAAATATGCACCTGTGTAACTTTATGCATGCAAATAGTTCCACTAATTTATGGATACGTGTGTGAAGAATTTATGCATAAGTGTGTGAAGAATCCAGGGCCTTTTTTGTACATTTGTTTTTTAAAAAGTAGCAGCTCTTTTGAGAACTGGAAGACCAAGGATGCCTTCTGCATTAATGACTCCATTTTCACAACAGTACTACAGTTGAGAGTCACTCAAGGTGTTTACATTTTCATATTAGATAAACTGAAAACATACTGATTTAAGAAAAAAATGCAAACATGTTACCTTTTCCCACCATATTCCACACAGTATAGGCCTTAATCATGGTTGACTAAAATGAGAATTATTTTAAAGTCTGACAGATGTGTTCCCAGTACTGAAGATTATATCTACTCCATGCATTTCTAAACGTCAAAAAAAACTTGAAACAAAATAACATTCTTTTTACAAATACCATTTATTTTTAAAATGTATTGTATACACAAGACCTTTACTGGATTTCTCATAACTAATTTGTCTCAGAGAGAATCCCTTTTCACCTGTAATTGTAGGATTTACCTTCATTCTCTTCATTTGATTCTGAATCTGTTGATACACTTGGTTTCCATGAAAGAGCAAAAAGGAGATCAGCTTTTTTGGCAATGAAGTGTTGTATCTCAATGTTATCAATTCTCTTCTCTTTCCTAAGAAAGATAAAGAAAAATCTAGTACTCTTTCCCCCCCCCCCCCCATTTTGTTCACATAGCATGCTACATCTGCTACATAAATTAAGGGTTTTTTTGTTTGTTTTTTAAATCACTGTCCAGGGCTTTGCATAAGCATTTAATGAAATGTGTCCCAACTTATACTATTGATGACATGCTTAGTACAAAATGCTTTGCCCAAGTTTTTCTATGTCTAATGTAGAGCATGGTGGTAAACAACATATGTGTACAGCACCAAGAACATGAATGGTGCTGAACTGCAAAGCTTCCAGAACGATGGTGTTTGGATTTTCACTGCCAAACTAAACCTAGCAGATTTCACAGTATGCTACAAGGTGCCTTTGCGTCAGCTTTTGGATTGAGTGTACAGATACTACTAGAAAGTAGGACAAAAAAAAGCTCCTCCTACCATTTCCCTTTCAGCAGCAAGAAAGAAATCCATCCTCAATACCCTGAAGCCTTTCAACTCTAGGGATGAAAAACACTATACAGGAAGAGGGTGTTAGTATAATGCAGCCCTGTTCCTGGAGTCAAGTGACTATGTGAAAAACCTCAGCTTTCATTTAAAAAGAAGGAGTTTCTAGCCCTCTCGGTTCCAGAAGAAAACTTGGGAACAGGACGCCGAAACCAAGAGGCAAAGACCCAAACATTCATTTTTAAACAACTTCTGATTTTTAAGCGTCATGATTTTTTTTTTGAGCGGGGGGGGGGGGGGGAAGAAAACGGGGGAGGGGGCGCTGACATTTTAAATGCCTGTGGCTATCACTACTGCTACAAGGGAAAGGCAAGGCAGCTCTCAGGGGCGAGGGAGCTGGGGTCAGCGCCCAGGCTGGGTGAGACTCTGCCCGAGTCCTAGAGGGCACAAAGTCCAGGGAAGCGGATGCCCAGTTGTGCCGGGAGAGGCGAGTGCGGGTCCCTCTGACCCCGGGGGTCACCGACAGAGCAAACCCTGGGCGGGGGCCGTGGAGCGGCACTAAAGCCGATAAAGGAGCTGGGGGCCTCCTCAGAGGCCGACCCGAGCTGGGGTGTGGGGCGGGATCAGCAGCTCCCTCCTCCCCCTGCCCGGCTCCTTACCTGGCGGGCGGCTGATGCTGGGCTTCCCGGGGCGGCTCCAGGCTGGGGCCCCCGGGAGGCAGGAGGCCCCGGAAGTCGGGGTTATCGTGCTGCTCGGTGCGGAGCAGGGAGAGCAGCGCGGGGCCATGGAAACCCAGCGCCTGGCGGAGCAGGTCCCGCTCCATCCCATCCGCGGCGACCCACACAGCGCAGCAACCGGAAGCTTCCGAGGAATAACCTGGAAGTAGAACCCGCCATAGTCTCCCACACCCGGAAGGGGGAAAGGGGCGGGGCTACAGCGGAGGCCGGTGAGCCCGCAACGACTGGCCCCGCTCTCGCGCATGCGCACAGCGGGAGGGTGGGCGCTTTGACGGGGCGGGGCGAGAGAGGCCGTGTGATCTTGGCAAGGCGGGGAGCGGGCTCCCCGAGCCTCCGGCCTCAGCCCGCGCTGCCTGCCCGTCTCCCGTAGCTGGGGGGCGTGTGTGGGTGGTTTGCCTGGGGGATAGGGTGGCCACATGTCCCGATTTTATAGGGACAGTCCCGATTTTGGGGTCTTTTTATTATACCCCCCCCCCCCACCGCCTGTCCCGATTTTTCACGCTTGCTGTCTGGTCACCCTACTGGGGGAGCTTGGGCGTGAGCGTGGGTCACGCGCCCAGCTGTTCTCCGCCAGGCCCGGGACCAGTGACTGACTTGTGTGAACAAGTGACAGCTGCGAGTCTCTCTCTTCCCCGCCACGCGGCAGGGCTGGCGTTGCTGGAAAAGCAAAGGGGGCAAGAGCCGATCCCCCTGTGAGTCTTCAGTCCGCCCGCCTGCACTCCAGCTCGCTGGCCGAGCTCGAAGCGGGAATCTGTCCAGAGATTATATTTCCCTCTCCAGCAGCTGTGCTCTGTTGACACCAGAATTCACTGGGATTAGTGTAGTCAAAGTCCATGACTTTATTCTGTGTTTTACACGGTGATCAACTAGATAAATGACTTATTGTTGCTTATACTGAGATATTATGTGGCGGACCTGATCAAGGGCCAGTTGTGCTAGGTGCCATGTGCACATAAATAGGGCCCTATCCTCCATTTTGGTTAATTTCACAGTCAGGATTTCTAAAATAGTAAATTTCATGATTTCAGCAATTTAAATCTGAAATTTCAGGGTGTTGTAATTGTAGGGGTCCTAACCCAAAAAGGAGTGGGGGGTCCGCAAAGTTATTATGGGGGGATGTGGTACTACTACCCATAGAAGCCGACTCCATGGGTGCTCCGGGGCTGGAGCACCCACAGGGAAAAATTGGTGAGTGCTCTGCACCCACCGGCAGCTCCCCACCCTCCAGCTCGCCTCCGCTCCGCCTCCTCCCCTGAGTGTGCCTCGAGCCCGCTTTTTCCCCCTAGGTCCCAGCACTTGCGCCACGAAACAGCTGTTTCGCGCAGCAAGCACTGGGAGGGAGAGGGAACGCAGAACACTTGGGGAAGAGGCAGGGCCGGGGTCAGGATTTGGGGAGGGGTCCAATAGGGGCAGGGAGGGGGCGGAATTGGGGTGGGGGTCTTTGGGGAAGGGGTTGGAATGGGGGCAGGGTGGGGCCAGGGAAAGGGTGGAGTCAGGCCAGGGGCGGGGGGTATGAGCACCCACTGGCGCCGGGGAAAGTTGGCACCTATGCTACTACCCTTATTTCTGTACTACTGCTGCTGCTGGCTGTGCTGCCTTCAGAGCTGGGTGGCTGGAGAGCGGTGGCTGCTGACTGGGAGCCCAGCTCTGAAGGCGGAACCGCCCTCAGGAGCGGCGCACAAGTAAGGATGGCATGGTATGGTATTGCCACTGTTATTGCTGCGCTGCTGCTGATGGGGTGCTCCCTTCAGGGACGCGTGCCTGGCTAGCGGCTGCCGCTCTCTAGCCACCCAGCTCTGAAGGCAAAAACCTCCCTCTACAATAACCTTTCAACCCCCCCCCCATCCCCCACAACCCCTTTTTGTGTCAGGACCCTCAGTTTGAGAAACGCTGGTCTCCCCCCATGAAATCTATGTAGTATAGGGTAAAAGTAAACAAAAGACCAGCTTTCATGGTCCATGACACGTTTTTCACGGCCATGAATTTGGTAGGGCCCTACACATAAAACAAAGTTGGTCATAGTCTCAGACCCAGAGCAGGCAGAAATTCACACACACATGCTTATCTTTAATTACGTGCATATTGGAGGTTCAGGGCCTAAATATATGAGATAACAGGTATGTCCAAGTTCCAACAGATGAGGAGCAGAAGGCAACAGTTAATTATTAGCATAATAAATAGCTGTTATAGCACATCAGTGGTCTAGCGGATCTTCTCTACATACATACATAAGCAAAATCTTTACAAATGGACACTTCTGTTTTACTTTGTGTGGAGGTTATGCTATCATAACTTTAAACTGACCTAACTTATAATACTTATGTCAGTTACATACTAGTTTACACTCTAGTGAACACCATGAGAATTGCTTCCAAAATATTGTCTTATCTCCTAAAATGAAAACATCTTGCCTATAATAAAAGCAAATATACATTAAGCAATTATTACTATTTTAAATATATTAAGTGTTCTTAGGAGAGCAGACTTAAAAAGCTAAAATATCCTAAAATACAGTTAATATAGGTCATCTAACGGCAATGTGTAACTGTGAGAAACAATTTTTTGAGTTATTGAAGGCAACAAACTTCCAACACCTTTGAGGTATGCTTTATCACACAGTAACATGTGCCTTGTCATTAGCACATCATACTCCCACATTACTTTACAAAATGATCATGCTTTTATTTGTGTTACGTATTTCAAAACCACTGGCCTAACAGTCTGGGTTCTCTCGCACTCATCACTTGCTATTAGCACTTTTTATCAAGACAATTTGGTATCCCTCCTCCTTACCTTCCTTGCTTTGTAGCCCATCATATCATCTTTCCTCCTAACAGAATGGCATTCAATTTCCTTGAAAAGGAAGTTGCTGAGGATAGTTCACTAGAGGATGCTATAAGACCACAGTGGCTAGTCTTCCCCTTCTAAAGAAGTGTATACAAAAAAAACATTGTTTTGGAAATTTATCCTTCCAGAATTACATGACTCACATGTAGAATCTGTTTTTTTTTTTTTTAGTGAGGTGCTGCTTGTGCGTCCACTTTTTCCCCAAAACTAGCTGACTCAGAGCCAAGGACACCAATGACTTGCTTAGGTTACAAACAGTGAATTGGTGACTTCACGGATTAGAACTAAGATGCCAATCCTACAAACTGCTCCAGGCAAGCAGATCTCTACTCTTGGAGAGTCTTATTGACTTTAATGGGCTCTGCATGGGCAGAATATCTTGCAGGATCAGGACCCTGCATTTCCTTTCCTCTGCTCTAACTACATGAACAGGATAAAATAGTCCAAGGTAGAGCATGGGCCCTAATAATGAAAACTGGATTCTGACAAGGAGTGTGAGTGCAATCTAGTGTTTCAAAGAGGAGGCTGGGAGTCAGGAATCTTGGGATCCCTTCCTAATTCACTTGCTGAGTTACTTTAGTCAAATTACTTATCCTTTCCATCCCTTGGTTTACCCATTCATAAACTAGATCTAATTATAGATCTAGTTTATGAATGGGGGGACGGATAGCTCAGTGGTTTGAGCATTGGCCTGCTAAACCCAGGGTTGTGAGCTCAATCCTTGAGGGGGCCATTTGGGGATTTAGTTGGGGAATTGATCCTGCTTTGAGCAGGGGGTTGGACTAGATGATCTCCTGAGGTCCCTTCCAACCCTAATAATCTATGATTCTATACTTATGGCTGAGATTTAAGTCAGTGTAGAGGATATGAACGCCCAATTCTCATTAATTTTCCTTTGGAATTAGGCATCCAAACCTCAAAGGCATCTTTGAAAATCTAAACTCTTGTCTACTCACAAAAGTTGCATATACCTCAGTAGCAATGACCTGCAAGAACCTTTCTGCCAACCAGGGATTGCTAGAGCATATTGTGTCCCACCCATGCTCCTCCCACCCAGGCCCCTCCTCCCCACAAGTTGGGGGGTTAGAACAGACCTAGCGTAGGGCCAGCTAAACCAACCTTATGTCATTTGGGGGCTCTCCTGCACCAGATCTCCAGTACTGCAAAGGGGCCGTATCAGGACTGGATTGAGCTGTACATATTTTTTTAAAAGGGAAATCCATTGTTTGCTTGATAACTTATTAAGTACTGAGACTGTGTAGTACCTATACTTACTGCAAAATACCATTACTTTTTTTTTCCAAATGCTGATAAGTAGGGCCCTACCAAATTCTCGGCCATGAAAAACACGTCACGGACCGTGAAATCTGGTCTCCCCGTGAAATCTGGTCTTTTGTGTGCTTTTACCCTATACTATACAGATTTCATGGAGGAGACCAGTGTTTCTCAAGTTGGTGGTCCTGACGCAAAAGGGAGTTGCACGGGGGTCACAAGGTTATTTTAGGGGGGTTGCAGTATTGCCACCTTTACTTCTGCACTGCCTTCAGAGCTGGGCAGCCAGAGGGCAGCAGCTGTTGGCTGGGTGCCCACTATGAAGGCAGCGCCCCGCCAGCATGAGCGCAGAAGTGAGGGTGGCAATATCATACCATGCCATCCTTACTTCTGCGCTGGTGCTGGTGGTGGCTCTGCCTTCAGAGCTGGGCTCCCAGCCAGCAGCCGCCACTCTCCGACTGCTAGCTTTAAAGGCAGCACCGCCACCAGCAGCAGTGCAGAAATAAGGGTAGTAGTACCGCAACCCCCACTACAATAACCTTGTGATCCCCCCCAACTCCTTTTTGGGTCAGGACCCCTACAATTACAACACCCTGAAATTTCACATTTAAATAGCTAAAATTATGAAATTTACTATTTTTAAAATCCTATGACCATGAAATTGACCAAAATGGACCATGAATTTGGTAGGCCCTACTGATAATGGAAGCATATTTGCTATCAAGAAATATATAAAATGACTTATTGCACTGCAGAAGCACTCCAGAAGTCAAAACATACCTTGATATGTTCTCATACAGTCAGTTCCTATGCTAATAATGTTTATGAGTTGACATGTGGTGAGGTAAATAGTTGACAGAATATTACAAAATCTACAGCCTGTGCTTAGCTGGAACTATTTCTTGGATTTTTTCCCCTTCACATTGAAACTGAATACTTGCAAGGCCTTATAATTTAAGTGTTTTTCCCCCCCTGCAGACACCTCATCATAAATTTAGAAAACTGAATACAAGGAATCAAGCTAGTACGAAAAACTAAAGGTAGGATTTTCAAAAAACATGTGAGTTAGGCACCCAACTTCTAACTCAGTTTACCATAGATGCCCTTTAAAATTTATAAACAAATGTTTTCATCTCTAAAGTTGTGATAAATTATCATCACTGATCATCTGAATAAATATATTATGCAAATAAAACAGTTTTACTAAGGAAAAGTATCCAGGCAATTTAAGAAAAGAAAATCCAGTTTACATTTGAAAAGTTTAGACAAGTAAAAAACAGGTAGGTGTCTCTCTCTCTCTCTCTCTCTCTCTCTCTATATATATATATATATAAATAAACACATATAGGGCAGGATAGCTCAGTGGTTTGAGCATTGGCCTGCTAAACCCAGGGTTGTGAGTTCAATCCTTGAGGTGGCTACCCAGGGATCTGGGGCAAAATCAGTACTTGGTCCTGCCTAGTTAAGGCAGGGGGCTGGACTTGACTTGATGACTTTTCAGGATCCCTTCCAGCTCTATGAGATAGCTCTCTATATTACATAGGGCCCAACCTTGAAATCCCTGTTAATTTGTTTCTGGAGTGATATAAAAAATTACCATAATGTCACACCCAACCTGAACACAAAGAAGGTGGGGGGAATAGAATGCTGATACTCAGAAGGTCAGTCTTAAGTACCATTCCAGAAGTGGCATCCTAATGGGTTAAGGATAGAATTACAGGTAAAGATGATGCTGGGGGGGTCAGATGGTTTCAAAAGGTCAGACCAAAGATATCCCCTTCAGGCAATGGCATCACTGCTGGGATAGGGGTCAGAAAGGGAAAATTTGCATTTTAATTTGTGTCTCCCCTTGTTTTAGTATTATGGGAAAGGGTAAACAGAAGACAAGTCAGTAAACCTTAGAATTATGTATCTCACTATTGTGTCTCATTGCTTTGAGTCAGGAGCTTCCAATAACCAGGAACATAGGACTTAGTCTGCTGTTTGCCCATGGTGACACACTTAAACCCTGACATGTAATTAGGAATAATGAATTCAGAAAAGAAACATGGACTTGAAAAACGGGAAAATTCCAGACAGTAAGATTTGTTAGGCCCCAATCCACTTCAGCAGACTCCAGGCACCTTCACAAATCCAGATGTAGGATTGAAGCTTTTGTCTGTTGAACTGTTTTCCCAAGGAAATGTTGTGAATATTTTTGCACTTTACTGGATGATGACCGTTTTGTTTGGAGGGGAAGTACTGGAGGAAGTATGAGTTTGTGGGTTTAGCAAATAAAACAAGCCAGCAAAAAGTTGTTTGAAGTACAAACTCTTTGCTTATGTAAGCAATTTTCCAATCCAATACACAGCTACACATAGAAAAAAATAAAAAAGTACAGTGAGTGGCTAAAAATAAATGATCTTATGTTTCAGTTCAGAGGAGACATAATGATTAGTATATTAATTATGTTATGGCCTCCAGATTGTCATATCAGCAGAAATACATCTGTAAAGCAAACCTACCTACAGAATAATTATGGGCTTTTCAAGTTTTATAAAAGGAAAAATTTCTGTGAATAGAAATAAAGGCCATTTCTGAGAAAAATGTTAACAAATATGTTTCGATCATATTATCAGATATGGTACATTAAAAAAAGAGGTTAGTTGCCTCTGAACACCAGAGCTGAGAGTAAGGGATGGTTTCTCTTTGGAGTGCCTCCCTGGACGGAGACATCTGCTGATTTTTATGTCAGGGAGAGAAAGGGGGCTGAGACATTGAAAGCATAGGGAAAAAATTGAAGCCCTCTGGAAGAGACAAGGAAATGGCCAAATTCAAACCTCGTTTTCTCCAGGTTGTACCTAGTTCCATCAGGTTTGAATTCTGAAATTAACTTAATCAAACATCACCAAATGATCCAGCCTTGGGAGATCTGTTTAACCAAGCAGGTTATAATTTCATTCTTATACTAATTTTTTCATGTCTCTGGCTATACTAGTAAACTAATCTGTTTAAGATGGCAATCCTGCAAACACTTATATGCTTAAATTTAAGCACGTGACTAGTCCCGTTTTACTTCGGTGGGACTATCCCATTTTTAATAGTGTCTGCTGTAAAATTCCCTTACCAGCAACACTGATTTTAAAACATTTGAAAAAGTTCTGAATCGTTCAGTGACCTATATGAAATGCTTAAAGGAGATTTCTAAACTACTTCAGATTTGTTGGAGTTCTCTCATCTCTGGTGAAACAACCTGTTGTTTCTTTTCATGTCTGAGTCATTAATTCTAACACACCACTTGTGCAATGTGCATAATAAATAATTGCTAAAGAGCAATTAGAACAAAGTAACCATTGAACACTCAATGATGCAGAAGTGTACCCATTGCCCCAAAGTAATTAGCAACCTCTTCACTTGTTTTGTTAAGTTGTGTTGCTACTTAAAATTATCTTAAAGTAACACTTAGGAGCACAATTTAAAAACAAGACTTGTTTCAATAATATTCTCTAGATAAAGATTAAGGTTAATTAGCCAAAGAACACTTGGCAACTGCTAACTACTGATTAGTGGTCCCCATGGTATTTGCCCCTGGAAAGCATTTTTAAAATGTGCCATGTTGTATTTATTTTTTAAGATTTTAATGGCCCACATTCAGCCATGGCATAAATGGGTGAAATCCCCATTGAAGTCAATGGGCTGAATTGACTTACATGGTGCCAAATTACTTTATAGTAACTATTAGCGCTAGCTGAAAAATACAGTGACACAAAACTATTTTTGTAAATAAAAGTGGCAAGCTCATGCCACTGTTACTTGTGGGTATAAGAGCAGCCACTGGAGTCGGTGAACCCCTGGCATGTAATTGGGGTATTACCTTTGGTAACACATACCCATGTCCTGTGACTGGGGCTAGTAAATAAAAATTAGTCTTTCTTCCCAGCACTTCTGTTTGTCACACTGTTATCATAAGGGACTTATATTAATAGTAATTTGTTAACTCAGACAGCAGCTGTATATTTGTGAAAAGGTCTATGAATCCCAAAAGTTGCATGAATAATAATTCATCTCAAATGTAAACCACAAATCCATTATTCATTCACAGATATTTATTATTTGTTACTCTCCTGATTGGATGACTGAAACTTTTCAATCATGGAACAAAAACACCATGCGACATAGGAGACCATCTACACACCATGGAATAGTGAAAAATCAGAGTGATTAACCTGTACGCTGAAATTTGCTTGCATAAACTATTTTGTGAATGTTTCTAAATAAGCAATCTATTACAGGAAAGCGGGGTTGATTCACAAGTAAACTAGAGGACAGGAAAAGAGCTAAACTGGCAATGAATATTATTCAGAATGTGTAATATGTCTGTTAACTTAAAGTAGGTTCAGGGCTGAAAGTAAGCCGGTACAGGCCAGTACAATGTACCAGTAAAAAGTGGCCGCCGGTACCAGCCCGTAGCAGCCGACGTTAAAGTGCTGCCGCAGCACTTTAAACAGGGTCCTTTGCCGCGGCAGCACTTTAAGGCAGCGCTTTAACGTCGTTGCCCCTTCCCCCCACCCCAGGCCAGCGACTTAAAAGGGCCCAGGGCTGTGGCCACCCCTGCCGCTGCCGCAGCAATGGCGGCCGGAGCCTCGGGCCCATTTAAACGCCAGCTGCCCATTTAAATCGCCAGGCAGCACGGATGGGCTGGCTGAGGGACGCTGACCCTCCAGCCCCACCCCTTCCGGGGGCCGGAGCCGGCCCCCGTACCAGTAAGCGTTGAGTTTTACTTTCACTCTTGAGTAGGTTATGACATTGCTCAGAAATGTTCATTGTGTATAATTTGATTTTTTTTTACTCCAGGTAACCCTTGAGAGTCAGTATCTCGCCTTCTATCCTTGGCTCTGCCTCTGGCTTAATGAGTAAATCAATGAAGATTCAGATTAATATCTGTAAAGTGTTTGGGTGGCTCTGTTGAAATGTAAGTGTACTCATTCCCCCACCCCCCACCTTTCTTTGGGATTTTAGATTCTCACCTCACCAAAACAGGTGAACTCATATGGTCTCTTGTCCGTGATCATGCATATGAGTTCACCTGTTTTGGTGAGGTGAGAATCTAGACTCCCAAGGAAAGATGTGGGGAAGAGGAGGGTACAATTACCCAGGGTACATTAATGATAATAAATTAGCCAATTTAAAGCAGAAGTGAGGAAAAATAGCTATACTGAAATATGAAAAATAATGCATTGGAGAGAAAATAATGTAAATGTGTGCACATGGCAACCACTGAAATCAATCAGAATCAGCCATTTATCTGAGCATGAGATTTGGGCCAGATCTTTAACAACCATTATTTTTGTACTCCCAATCAAACAGAGGTGCAAAATTGCAGGTGAAAATTATAGTCTGTTCATCTACTATCAATCTGTCTATGGTATTTCCTATGGGACCATCACCATTTTCTAAGGGCCAGATTTTCAAAGGTATTTAGGCACCTAAATGTGCAGACAAGTGCCTAGTGAGATTTTCAGAAGCACCAAAACATGGTAGGCCCCTAACTACGTTTAATCTGGCCCTAAGCAATGACTGTAGTTTCTGGCATCAGCAGATTCCTCTTGCTGCCTGACATCTGCCATCCCATGTGTATTCTACTTCAGACATCACAAGGCACACAGCTGGCAAATTTGACGGTCATTCTGTCTCTTTAGCAGCTGTGCTAGAACTCATGCTGTTACAAAGAGCTGGGAACAGAAGTGGTTTTTTAGATGATATAATTCACAAGTGTTTTCATGGGGGAAAATATTATTTAAAATAGTGACCCCAAAGAAAAATTGTAGGATAAAATAAGAATTATTATAGGGATGTACTATAGGTCTTTTATCTAGGATGTACCATAGGTCTTTGGTGCTGGAGGAACAATGCAGACATACTTACTAGAGTAAGTACAATGGAAATTTAGCTGGAAAAAGGAAAGCCTGCATAGGAACCAATTGTGGCTTTCTTAACTGAAAAAGTATACAATATAAACAGTTTAAGTTTTCTGTGGGGAGCATCATGTTGTCATGCAGTTTAGCAGCATGACGAATCTTAGTGATTAAATGCCAGCTCCCTAGCAAAACCCAAGAACAACATGAATGCATTTTTCAGTGAAGAAAGCCACAATTAGCACATCCTGTGCAGTGGCTTTCCTAGCAGAAAAGAGATAGCAGCAGGATGGTAGGAATTAAACTCTATTGGCAGGTGGATTTTTGTGTGTGTATTGAATACACCACTTTTTCTTTCTCGCTGCTGCTCAGAAAAAAGAAATCCAATATTTTAAAATTTGTTTGTTTTTACACTATGATCATAACTCACAAAAAGATTAGAGCATTTGTAAGTGCTGTACCAGTATAAAGTTGCATCATGTCTGAAATACCCTGGATATTTATCTGTCTCAAAGTTGGCAACCAAATGAAACTAACAAAAATTATAGAAGGCAAAGAATGGGTAGCAAAAAGGAAAAATAAAACAAGCTCCTAAGGCTGCAAATTAGATCTTCTCAATCTACTCAATCGAACCCCTCTTCCATTCCAACAGAGGTCTAGCACAGTGTTTCTCAACCTTTTTGATACCAGGAACCAGCCTGCTGCCTTCCTAAACTGTATCAGGGTGATCTCAGGTTTTCTGACCAGTCCACAGACCAGTCATTGAGAAACACCACTGATCATGGGAGCAGGATCTAGGGACTAAAACTGACTCACTGCATGGAGAGACATAATTTCTAAAGCTTGATGGAGAATGGGTACGTATGTGTGTGTTTCAGTGAAAGATTATGACAATGAAAAAAAAACCCTTTTAATTGATGTGTTCAGTGGAAGATTTCAATTTTTCACCAACCTCCCTCCCACGCTTTTTTTGTTTTTGGCAACTGGGAATTTTTCAGCCAATACCTTCAATATTTTTGGTTTTCAGATGAAATTTCAGTTTGATGACAGATAATCAAAGTTTTGAGAAAAGCAGGCCCTTTTGATGTAAATTTTTATTAGACACCACATCAGCCCTAATTACTTCCCTCAGAAGTCATATTAAATTTGATCTGAATTTGGCCTTTATTCTCTCTGAATTATCCCATCTGTCAGAGAAGTATTTAGTTACTTACTTCAGAGAAGTATTTAGTTAATATTTTGAACTAATTATTAGCTCAATAGATGCAAAGCAACATATAACAATATCCCAGGCTGCAAATTTTCTGTGACATTGTTGAGAACAATAGCTGCTGCAATATCTAATTGTCACAGGGCACTACCCTTCAGCACACCTCCTTCCAACCCTACATGTGCATTGCAACAGCACCCTTTCAGCCTCTTTAATTACCCAAATTACATTAGTTCAAAACATGTACTGCTCTTGCTGGGGTCAGATGTATTAAGTCTCTCTACAGAGTGTAACTCAATTCATTAGTCACCCCAGTTTACACTCACTCTAGGTCCATATGTATCCTGGTCAGCTTCCTCAGCCCTGTTAGGATGCTCCCCAGTCCCCTTCCTGGAGCTGGGGGTTGTACTTCAGGCAGGCTCTCTGTCTCTCCTTAAGCCAGGAGTCCCCAGCGTTTCTCCCTGGAGCTGGATTATAATTTAGGACAGCTGTAGGACTGCCAACAGCTTTTCCCTCAGCTAGCCCCTTTTCCCCAATTAGTCTTCAGGTTCAGCCTCCTCCTGCTAGTGTATGTCATGGTATGAGGGAGGAGTCAGCATATATGCTAGTCCCCTCCCACCAGCTCATCTCCAATTAGTTGGGTGAAAGGGGAGCCTTGCCCACCCAACTCTGCAAGGCTCCTGATAATAGGCCCTTAAAGAAAAAGTGCCTGACTTTCTCCCAAATACTATGTATTTCTGGGACCACTTCCTTTCTTCTAATGCCACTTATTTCCTAGGTCTTTGCATACATCAAAATGTCCCAAGATCGTAAAAGACCATGCCCCATGATGGGGTGGGTTGATCCCTCAGCACAACTACCCTTAAGAAGGCAGACCATGCCCCACTAATATATTGTTGGAAACTGGTTTGAATAATCTTGAGTATGAAAGTAAAAACCTCTGTTATGAATATTTGATGGTCATTTATGTGACTATCTACGCGCACACCCTTGTGTGTGTACTTGTATAGATCAAGCCATAAGTGTGAGAGAGATTAATGTGCAGCTGGTGCTCTCCTAGTCAATCTGAAATATTATAAAATCTCTGAAGCCCTCACTCCTTACCCTCGCTGAGAATATCTGTTATCCTATAATCTTTGCAATAGGTGATTATCCTATCTACTTATGCTTAGAATGTTCACTATGAATCACACAGTGTTTACTCCCAGCACTGGAAGCAACAGCATTTGTGGCACCTAAACAGCCAGAGGGCCCTTGCATTCATCACCTCCTGCCCCCAGTGCACTTGTGTAGCACAGCCACAATAGAACCCCAAATATTCTATTCTGAACTCAAAGAAAAAGCTTCCTCACTTAATTATCCTACTATACAAATTCAAAAATATAATATAAAATGATGGGGTCTAAATTAGCTGTTACCACTCAAGAAAGAGATCTTGGAGCCATTGTGGATAGTTCACTGAAAACGTCCACTCAATGTGCAGCAGCAGTCAAAAAAGCGAACAGAATGTTGGGAATCATTAAGAAAAGGATAGATAATAAGACAGAAAATATCATATTGCCTTTATATAAATCCATGGTATGCCCACATCCTGAATACTGCGTGTAGATGGGGTCGCCCCATCTCAAAAAAGATATATTGGAATTGAAAAAGGTACAGAAAAGGGCAACAAAAATGATGAGGGGTATGGAACAGCTTCCATGTGAGGAGAAATTAATAAGACTGGGACTTTTCAGCTTGGAAAAGAGATGACTAATGGGGGGCTATGATAGAGGTCTATAAAATCATGACTCGTGTGGAGAAAATAAATAAGGAAGTGTTATTCACTCCTTCTCATAACACAAGACCTAAGGGTCACCAAATGAAATTAATAGGCAGCAGGTTTAAAACAAACAAAAGGAAGTATTTCTTCATACAACGCACAGTCAACCTGTGGAACTCTTTGCCAGAAGATGTTGTGAAGGCCAAGACTAGAACAGGGCTCAAAAAGAACTAGATAAATTTATGGAAGATAGGTCCATCAATGGCTAATGTCCCTAACCTCTGTTTGTCAGAAGCTGGGAATAGGCCACAGGGAACATATCACTTAACGATTACTTTTCTGTTCATTCCCTCTGAAGCACCTGGCATTGGCCACTGTCAGAAGATTCTAGGCTAGATGGACCTTTGGTCTGACCCTGTATGGGCGTTCTTATATTCTTAAAAAGGTGTCAAACTGACCCAGACTTTGCCCTTGCGTGGACCAATGAAAACCAATTGGTCAACTGCAGCAGTGCAGGCCTGTTGAGTTACCCAAGTGTCCCTTATGCGACACGCTTCTAGTCTAGAAGCCAGCAGGAATTCATTGTGTTTTCTGAGGAATACATGCTTTCTTACTCCTTAGCTCACTTGTCCTGTGAAGTACATGAGAATGTGAATATGTGACACAACTTTGATCCAAAGAGTACACAGCAAATTGCCCAATGTTCAGCTTTTACGGTTTTGGTGACTCACTAGTGACTCTCCTGTCCTCTACTTTCTCTCCATTTCATAGAACTCCAAAGGGGAACAGAGGCAAAAGAGAGGGAGGGGGCAGCATTTAGCAGTCCATCATGAAAAATACTCATCAGACCAAAAACAGCTTACAAAAGCCAAGCTAGAGGAGCTAAGGTGACCTAAGGGCTGTTTTAAGGGACAAGCTGACACAGGGTGTGGGACTCTGCTGCAGTAAGTATCCTGCTGTGTGATGATAATGTGGTAACTACCCTAGAGTAACAACTCACTCCCAGACACACATGGTACTGGTAAGTTTCCGTGAGAAAACCAGCACACATTTCCAGGGAGCAAACGCCCTTTAAAATGAAAGCTGAGAACTTGACTGTGAAGTGGACTCTTCATCTGCTCTGGATTTGGAAGATAAGAGAAAGAGCTCTATGAAGCCATGTGCTGCTTGACACAACCTATCCCAAATACTTTAGGTTGTAGTTTTTTGCAATTTTATTTAATGTATTCTCTGTATTTAATTTTCCTGTGAGTTAATGTTTCCCCCATTACCTGATTGGACTGTAAGGGGTGATATGGCAGATCAGAATCCATGACCTATCCATGACCTATCAGTTTTTGGTCTTCCTTGATGAGACAGCCAACAAGGGAGCCAGTTAGCACCAGTTCTGGTGCTAGCTTTTTCTTGCATTATCCAGAACACTTCTGCACTGGATAATGGATTGAGGCCACCAACTCCTTTTATGTGAGCAACAAAACAGCCCAGATGCTTAGAATTTTACCTGTCCAAAATATAGGTAGGAAACAGGTTCTATTTGGGATAAGTTACATTTATGTTATAAATCACTGTCCCCCAGCTAAGTCAATTGTAACACAGGATCCAATCCTGCAAGCATTCCACATGTGCAAATCCCTTTAAAGTCAAGGAAAGTTTTGTATAAAGGTCAGTGAAATAATCATAATATAAGCAAATTATATTATTCCCTGCAGTACATTTCATAGCGAATATGTCCCATCTAACTCTAAGTGTCCCAAACAATAGGCTTATACCACTACCCAGGGAGAATTTTCCACAGCCTAATTCATCTCACTATCAGGATTTTTTTCCTGAGTATTCAGCCTAATTTTTCCCATGTTAATTTCATCCCTCAATATTCTGCCCTGTAGCACCTTAAATTCCTCTCCCTGCTGGGTGTTTACTCCATTTGTAGATTGTTGGCATATCCCTCAACTCTCAACATTTAGCCATTGTGACATAACAGGGCACAATGCAGACTAATGATTAGCTGTGTCACCCTTGCCTTCTAACTTGGGGTGCCCCTTACAATGCTTTGCTATTGTAGCTTGCCGCCTGGACTGCTTACAAACAGACTCCAGCATGCAAGTCACTCTCAGCTATATGAGCGTGTGCTGCAGTCTGCCAGACACACCTTAGCTTTTACCAGTCTGGGTTATACTGCAGGGTGATCCCAACACACTCCTTAGATTTTGCCCCAGAAATGTAAGTCCTGTACTGCCCAGCTCTCTCCTAGAGAATACAAGTCCATTACTGCTTTAATAGAAATAATCATAGAATCATAGGACTGGAAGGGACCTCAAGAGGTCATCTAGTCCAGTCCCCTGCACTCACAGCAAGACTAAGTATTATCTAGACATTCCTGACAGGTGTTTGTCTAACCTGCTCTTAAAAATCTCCAATGATGGAGATTCCACACCCTCCCTAGGCAATTTATTCCAGTGCTTAATCACCCTGACAGTTAGGAAGTTTTTCCTAATGTCCAACCTAAATCTCCCTTGCTGCAATTTAAGCCCATTGCTTCTTATCCTATCCTCAGAGGTTAAGAACAACAATTTTTCTCTCTCCTCCTTGTAATAACCTTGTATGTACTTGAAAACTGTTATGTCCCCTCTCAGTCTTCTCTTTTCCAGACTAAACAAACCCAATTTTTTCAATCTTTCCTCATAGGTCATGTTTTCTAGATCTTTAATCATGTTTGTTGCTCTTATATAATATGTACATAACTGGCCACCCCAAATGGAGTTTCCCAGTTTAAACACACTAGATTACATAAAACAATAAAATGAATTTATTAACTACAGAGAGCTAGATTTTAAGTGACTACAAGTAATGAGGCATACAAGTCGGAAATGGTTACAAGAAAATAAATTTAAAATGCCACTAGTGCCTAACTTAACAAACTATATCAGATTCAAGCAAAGTTTCTCACCACATACTGTCAGCAGTTTTACCGACCAAACTTTTTAGGTCAGGACCCCTTCTCCCTAGAATCCAACAAATGCTTCCTTTGTTTTGCCACTTCAGGTGCTGTGAATGTGTGTGGGGGGCGGTGGTGCCTTGGGGTGTTTGTCCCTCTTTTTTATAGTGTCAGCCCCACTCTTGAAAAACGTTTCCAGCTGAGATTTAGGAGACAAAGGGCTAGTCTACAATGGCAGCTCTCCCGGTGCTCAAAACCCCCCCACCTCCACGAGGGGTGTAGCTACCAGCACTGGGAACGCGGCTCTCAGCGCTGGTGCGCTGTCTATACTGGCACTTTACAGCACTGAAACTTGCTGTGCTCAGGGGAGAGGGGTGTTTTTTCACACCCCTGAGCGAGAAAGTTGCAGTGCTGTAAAGTGCCAGTGTAGACAAGCCCAAAGAGTCTATAGGGAAGGATGATCCCTGCTGCATTTTCCTCACCTGTTTGAGTGTCCTTTGTTTCCCTTCCTACTCGATAACTCTTTTTACTGCTTAAATGCAAATTAAGCAGAGCACACATTCCTTTTTTGAGACAGATCTGTATGCCAACCTCAGTTTGGAACATGCGTTAAGAACACCATACAGTGGAATGTCATAACTTCACATGCAATGTCGCCACAAGCATTTTATCAGGACAATAATGACCAGCAAATTATGAGTTTTCAAATGATATCTCTGAAAGCATACTTTGTACAAAGATTATTACAGTAGTGTGTAGGGTGTGGACACAAGGGTATATTCTGTCACAGCTATTCCTTAGCCAAACTATAAATATTTAGCTGTTTTAATTTTAATTAGTCAATCGCTATAGCCCCTAATCATTATTTCTGCTCTTCGCTGAACGTCTTCCAGTTTGTCAATGGTAGTGAGATGCTACAAATGAACATTTTATTATACACCAGAGTCATAAAGAGATGAACTACTACCTCCTTGTTTCCTGATACGTTGTTGGAGCATATGCAGCCCAAGACTGCAACACTTTTGCTGCCCTGTCATAATCAGTCCCAGTTTTTTTTCCCCACAACTTCTTTCCTTATTTGCCCCTAATACTAAATATTTGTATTTTGGATTGTTTCCCCTGAAACGTATTAGCTTTCATTTTTCCAAGAGGAATTTCATTTTATTACAGTATCTTTGTCCAATGTTTAAGGTCTCCCAGGGGCAGATCCTCCTCTGCCAAGTCTCTTTAAATAATCTTTTTACCCCCTTCCAAGTTTAGTAAGAGCAACAAATTTAATTAGCATGTGGCTTATTTCGTCTTCTGGAACATTAATGAATACTTTTAGACTGGGGCGAACACAGATCTCTATAGGTTTCAGAGCGGTAGCCGTGTTAGTCTGTATCAGCAAAAAGAATGAGGAATACTTGTGGCACCTTAGAGACTAACACATTTATTTGGGCATAAGCTTTCATGCATCCGATGAAGTGGGTTTTAGCCCACGAAAGCTTATGCCCAAATAAATGTTAGTCTCTAAGGTACAGATCTCTATAGTATCTCACTAGTCACCTTAGTGAAACTCAATATTTGGCCACTTATTACAAAACTTTGGGCATGGATTTCATTCTTGGTCTCCATTAGCTTTATGATGTAAACTATTGGTTGATTTACATTAAGAATTATTAAGTTCATTGGGTCCAATTCTGCCCTAGGATGTGCATGCAGAGCTCCTATCAAAATCAGTGGGAACCTCATCTATGCCTCTGAGGGCAGAATTTGGCCCACTAGTAATAGAATTACTTTACCAGACCTATAGCTCTCTAAAGATCTACACAAGAAGTAGGTTAGGAAGAGTAGGAGTGCAAGAGTTATTCTTAGCACAGTTGTCTGTCGACAGGAAATTCTCTGTCTCTACGCCAGACAGACCAGGCGAGATCAGGCAGAGTTTCAGAAGCACAAACACCTGCATCTTTCTAGTTTAATACTAAATACTCTTTTTTTGAGATGACAAATGAGATGTCCTGCAGCTCCGAGCCCAAGACTGTGGGGTTTTGCACCTGCTAACAATATCTAGTTATTGCTACTTAAATGGAGCTCAGATTCTTTTCTTTTGTCTCTGCGGTACATTTCCTCAAGGTCAGCATAGCTCAAGGCCATGGAACAGAACAGAATTCCCCCATGTGCATCCCCATTGATTTCAATGTACCCCTTTGTGATTTGTTTCCTTGGTAGATAATAAGCCTATGCTAGCCATTTTAGTTCAAACTACTATTTGTTTGTGTGAAGCCTTAGACAAAGGGATTCTGTGCTGTGCCTCTAAGGGTATGTCTACACCCAGCCGCTAGTTCGGCGGCTGGGAATCGAAGTTCCGGGTTCGATTTATCGCGTCTGGTCTGGACGCGATATATCGATCCCGGAAGCGCTCGCCGTCGACTGCGGTACTCCAGCTCGGCGAGAGGAGTACCGCGGAGTCGACGGGGAGCCTGCCTGCCGCGTGTCCCTGTCTAAATTATGGCAGCTTCCCTGGGCTTCCCTATGGGCTGCAGTGCTACCCAGAACCTATGTAGCACTACATGATATGACCTTACCTCTGACACACCCTTCCTGCCCCCAGCCTCAGCATGCCTCCTACACCAGGGCTGGCAATGGAGTTTTTGGAAGACAGTTTTACATCTGCCTTCCTCAGTGCCTGTGGTGGTGGAATTCTCCCCTGGCTGGATCTGGCCCTTATGCCACGCCTGCCTTTTTAAACTGCATTTCTGCTTGCTGACACTCTACACAGTGCTCCATTGTAGATAACATCAGTGATCAATCTGGAAACTACTTCCAGTCTTGTGTAATCTATTACTTTAACACTCTACTAGTAGCTATTTCTGCTCATCTCTGAATCTGGGACAAGCAACATCTCAGTTGTGGCTTAGGGCTAGGGTTGCCAGGCGTCTGGTTTTAGACCGGAACGCCCGGTTGAAAAGGGACCCAGGCGGCTCCGGTTGGCAGCGCAGCGGGGGCTTGGAGCTAAGCTTCGTGCGGCTCCTGGAAGCAGTGCGGCCCCTAGGCACATGGGCAGCCAGGGAACCGCCACATACTGCCCCGGCCCCTAATGCCAGCTCCGCAGCTCCCATTGGCCAGGAACCGCGACCAATGGGAGCTGAAGGGGTGTCACCTGCAGGTGCAAGGGCAGTGCGTGGATCCTCCCTGGCCACCCATGCGGTAGGGGCTGCACTGCAGAGACTTGTCGGCCGCTTCCTGGGAGCCGCGTAAGCGCTGCCTGGACCCTGCATTCCCCCAACACCCTGCCCCAGCCCTGATCCCCCTCCTGCACCCCAAGCCCCTCATCCCTGGCCCCACCTCAGAGCCCACACCTTCAGCTGGATCCCGCACTCCAAGCCCCTTGGCCCCAGCCCAGAGCCCCCTCCTGCACCCCAAGCCCCTCATCCCTGGCCCCACCCCACAGCCTGCACCCTCAGCTGAGTCCTCACCCCCCACGCCCAAACCCCGTGCCCCAGCCCAGAGCCCTCTCCTACACCCTGAACCCCTCATTTCTGGTCCCAACCCAGAGCCTGCACCCCCAGCCAGAGCCCTCCCCCTCCCCCTCCCGCATCCCAATCCCCTGTCCCAGCCCAGAGTCCTCCTCTGCACCCCAAACTCCTCATCCCCAGTCACACCCCCAGCCGGAGCCCTCACCCCCCCCCCCCCGCACCCTAGCCCCCGCCCCAGCCCAGTGAAAGTGAGTGAGGGTAGGGGAGAGTGAGCGATGGAGGGAGGGGGGAGGGAGCGAGTGGGGCAGGGCCTCAGAGAAGAGGCGAGGCAGGAGTGGGGCCTTGGGGCAGGGGTGTTCGGTTTTGTGCTAGTAGAAAGTTGGCAACCCTACTTAGGGCAAAAGAAGGCTATTAAAATAACCTCAGGACTAGGTATTTGATGGTTGTTTAGGGCTGAGATATATCTAATTTTAGTTCCAATTTCACCCCATTCCATCCCAGACAAACTCCTTTTCAAGAAACACAAATAATTATAGGCCCGGAACCAATAAGTTTTTAGCTAGATTTATACTATAAGACAATACAATACAAAATTACTGACTGGTTCAAAATGGCTTCTTCAAGTACAAATAAGAAGAAACAGGTTAGAGCAGAGCAGGGAAACTAGTTAACCCAGAGAGTTTTACCTGGCAGAAGATCAAACAGCTGAACACTACAGAGACTCTGTGGCCTCTCTTTACCTGCTGTTCCAGGAACAGGAGATTTGGAAGTCATTTGTGAGTCACTGGCCAGTTTGTCCTCAGGAATGATTAATCTTAGATCTGATCTTTCAAGTGTCAAGATGGAAATGGCCACCATTACAAAAAAAAATGCATCTCAGAACTCTTCTCTTTCTGAAAGTATGGGCTCATACTGGTTTTGAAAGTTTTTTGGAGTGTGGTGTCAAAAATCTCTCTCCTGCACTCTCATTTTAGCTAGTTGATGAGTCAGGCATATGTCTGCCTAAGGTTTGGGAGAAAAAAAAAGTCTAACTACATTTATAACAGCCTTACAAATGTTCTTTACCAGTTGGGCTCTTCTGGCACTAATGAAATACACTTAAATAGCAGTAACTGCAAAGCCCTATCTATGTTTTCTCTGTCTCTGTGTGCTAAGTGAGAAGGGATGTTTAATTTAATTCCCCATTTAGAACAGAAGAACAGCTATACTGGGTTAGAACAATGATCTATCTACTCCAGTATCCTGTCTTCTGACAGTAGCTGATGCCATATATTTCAGAGGGAATGAACAGAACAGGTGATCCATTGAGTGATCCATCCCCTGTCATTCAGTCCTATCATCTAGCATTTACAATTTGTCGAAGCAATTACATTAGCTTTATATGCCCTTAAACCTCTCCTTGGACTGCCAGCCATGGTGGAGGGGCCAGTGTGTTACAAGGAGTTACAGGATGACAGGGAAGAAATGATAGCAAAGAGCTAAAGTATCAGACACAGATAAACATGATTTGTTGGGGAAGCGTCAACATGACTTTTGTAAAGGGAAGTCATACCTCACAATCTATTAAAATTCTTTGAGAGAGTCAACAAGCATGTGGATAAGGGTGATCCAGTTGATATAGTGTAACTGGATTTTTGGAAAGCCTTTGATTTTTGGAAAGCCACAACAAAGGCTCTTAAGGAAACCAAGTAACTATGGGATAAGAGGGAAGGTCCTTTCATGGATCAGTAACTGGTTGAAAGATAGGAAACAAAGAGTGGGAATAAATGGTCTGGTTTTCACAGTGGAGAGAGCTGAACAGTGGGGTCCCCCAAGGATCTGTTACTGGGACGTGTGCTGTTCAACATATTCATTAATGATCTGGAAAAGATGGTGAACTATGAAGTTGCCAAGTTGCAGACAATACAAAATTATTCAAAGGAGTTAAATCCAAAGCAGACTGTAAGGTGTTGCAGAGGCATGTCACAAAACTGGTGAATGGGAAACAAAATAGCGGATGAAATTCAACATTGATAAGTGCAAAGTTATGAACACTGGAAAAGATAATCCCAACTATACATGTACTATGTTAGATTTTAAATTAGCCATTACCACTTGAGAAAGAGATCTTGGAGCCACCATGGATAATTCTCTGAAAACTTCCACTCAGAGCGCAGCAGTGGTCAAAAAAGCTAATAGTATGTTAGGAACTATTAGAAAAGGGATAGAAGATAAGACAGAAAATATCATAATGCCACCATATAAACCCATTGAGCACCCACACCTACAATACTGTGTCCAGTACTGGTCACTCCATCTCAAAAGGGATATGGTGGAACTGGAAAAGGTTCAGAGAAGAGCAACAAAGATGATGGGGGATAGAATGGCTTCCATACAAAGAGAAACTAAAAGGACTGTGAGTGTTCAGCTCAGAAAAGAGACAACTAAGGGGGAAAAGACAGAGGTCTATAAAATCACGAATGATGTGGAAAAAGTGAATAGAGAAGGATTTTTTACCTTTAGTCCTTTTGGTATGATGTCCATCTGCTTGCATTTGGAAAGGAAGATGATGTCTGTCTGTATCTGTACGAGTTTTTTCATGAAGTTGATGGATTTCCACTCCATACGGCTAAATGCAGTGCCTTGCATAATGATAGGTTGCATAAATACAGACTAACACGGCTGCTACTCTGAAACCTGAATAGAGAAGGGTTATTTACTCTTTCACACAAAACAAAAACCAGAGGTCACCCAATGACATTAATAGGCAGCAGGTTTAACACAAACAAGAGGAAGTACTTTTTCTGACAATGCACATCTAACTTGTGGAACTCAGTGCCATGGGATGCTATGATGGCCAAAAACATAACTGAGTTCGAAAAAGAACTAGATAAATTCATGGAGGATAGGTCCATCAATGCCTATTAGGCAAGATGGTCAGGGACGCAACTCCATGCTTAGGGCAACCCTGAACCTCTGACTACCAGAAGCTGGGTGTAGAAGCTGAATGGATTACTCCATAATTGTCCTGTTCTGTACACTCATCCTGAAGCTCTGGTATGGGCCAGTATTGGAGACAGGATACTGGGCAAGATGGACCATGGTCGTATGGCAGCTCTTGTGTTCTAAGAATGGCTTTGGCTCCTCTTAAGTGTAATCAAGCTGAGCAGGTCTTTGATGAGGCCTCCAGTGTTGCTACGCCAGAGAGGAATTTTTTCACAAGAGAAAGTTGTTATATGACTTTGAGCGGAATTATGTTACTTGGCTTATTCTGCATGATAATGCTGGATCCCCAGGGGGAGCAGGATATATCACAACCCAGAAAGGAGCATGGTAACCTACGATTTTTATGGAAGATTTTTTTAAACATTTTTATTCCATTAAAGTTATGTCTGAATTAGTCCAATTTCACAGTACTCTTCCTTTAGCTGCAAGGGCAAGATACCAGCCACTACTGATAAAAATATTGTGCTATTAATGTCTGCATGTTCAGAATTTCAGGTCAGTCTGCTATAAGCAACATGCCTATAAGAAAGCCCACGCTCAAAAAGGTGAAAGATAATGGGGAAAAAATAAACAGGAAGTTGGTGCCAATGATTCTCCTGGTTCCCAGCTCTACAGGTTCAGCTGATCGATCAACTAAATCTAAGTGAGGGCTTGTCTACACTACCGTGCGGGGTCAACCTAAGATAAGCAACTTCAGCTACGTGAATAGCGTAGCTGAAGTCGACGTACTTAGATCTACTTACCGCGGTGTCTTCACTGCGGTAAGTCGACCGCTGAATGCTCTCTCGTCGACTCCGCTTGTGCTTCTCGTTCTGGTGGTGTACCAGAGTCGAGGGAAGAGCGTTCAGCGGTCGATTTATCATGTCTATACTAGACGATCCTGTGGGTAGTGTAGACAAGCCCTCATGAGAAAGGGGAGCTTACACCAGTACTTTTACTGGCACTATTCATCTAAAGAACAATCTTGTTAATGCTAACTCCCAATCTGTGAAAAGCAGGCAAAGCATTCCAGAGCCTAGGCTCACCTCTCCCTTCCTCCTGAGCAAACCTTTCACAAAGGTGCTCATCTCTGTAGGTCTAATTATAGCCTGCAACCCATTTGTGGTGAATCTTACTTGACTGAGAAGTCAGATCTGCAACTGATTTGTGGTGAATCTTATCATAGGCTAGGTCTACACTGGGGGGGGGGGGGATCGATTTAAGATACGCAAATTCAGCTACGCCGATCCAACCTACCCTGCTGTGAGGACGGCGGCAAATCGACCGCCGCGGCTCCCCCGTCGACGGTGCTTACTCCTACCTGGGCTGGTGGAGTACGCGCGTCCCGACGAGACGCAATAATTCGATCCCCGAGAGATCGATTTCTACCCGCCGATCCAGGCGGGTAGTGAAGACAAGCCCTGACTCAGAACTGGAACATGACCAGATTAGTGACTGATAGCAACACACTCTCCTTGGCCTTTTTCATATGCATTCTTCTTCAGCAGATTATACCTCTATTTTGTTTCCTGGGGTGTTTGCATTTGTGTGTGTGTGTATATATATATATATATATATATATATATATATATATATATATATATTTCTTTTTCATTTTGAACAAGGTTTTAACATCATAGAAACAGGCTTCCCACAAAAGCATGGGATGCTAGTATGGTCTAGTAGCTGGGGCACTAGACTGGAAGTCAGAGAATTTGGGGTGAAATCGTGGTCTTAATGAAGTCAAGGGAGTTTTGCTATTGACTTCAATGGGGCTTGGATTTCACCCCTGGATCCTAGTCCCAGGTTGGCCATGGACCTGCTGTGTGACCTCAGGCACTTCACCTCCCTGTGCTTCTGTTTCCCGTCCCACACTTTGTCTAACTTGTCTATTTAGACTATTAGATCTTCATGGCAGGGACTGTCTTTTACTCGGTATATGTACAGTACCCGGTACAATGGGGCTCTGTTCTCAGCTGGGACCTCTATGCATTACTGTAATACAAATGATACGAATAGGTGTACAAGCTGAGGCCAGGAGGACTTGACAAGGTTATGAGTTCTGAAGTACTCTTGAAATTTTCAAGACGTCCTAATATCCTCTGTGTCCCAAGACTGTTATCAAATGGAAACAAAATAGTTGCTAAAAATGCATGTCTATACCCAGCACTTTCCTAGGGAGGTGGTAGAATCTCCTTCCTTAAGGTCAGGCTTGACAAAGCCCTGGCTGGGATGATTTAGTTGGGAATTGGTCCTGCTTTGAGCAGGGGGTTGGACTAGATGACCTCCTGAGGTCTTTTCCAACCCTGATATTCTATGATTCTATGCTAGCCTTTTACACCAGTTTAATCATATAGGTCTACATTCACGTTTTCTCTTTTTTTTTTTTAGACGAGGAAAAGGAAAATTACAATGAAATGAAACACAGAGTTAAGGCAAGTAATCTAGGAACAGATTTACAAAGGAGCCTAGGAGTTGGGCACCTCATTCCTTTAGGCCTCTTTGAAAATCCCAGACCTGATCTATTTCTGATCTGACAGGGAAAACATAAAAACTGGAGAGTCCATAACACTTTTGTAAGAATTGAAGTCAGAGGATCACATTATTAGTTAGAAAAAGACTTAGGTCATCTAGTCTGAAATGTTAGTTTTGCTGTCATGGCCAAATTCCAAATGGTTAATTAAATTCTGCCTGCCTAAATTCCCCTATGTAGTTTCAGTTGATATTTCTTCACTTCCTGTCCTAAATTCTTGTGTATAGTGCTATTTTGTGCCAGTCCAAATGGCTGCATTTCAGTGGTGAATGAGGTGATTCCTACTTATTTATAAAGAGTCAGATTCTGCTGTCTCTTAGGGTACGTCCAGACTACCCTAGATCTATCTATCGGGGATCGATATATCGTGTCTCACGATATATCGATCCCTGAACGCGCTCCCGTCGACTCCGGAACTCCACCAGGGCGAGCGGCGGTAGCGGAGTCGATGGGGGAGCCGCGGCCGTCGATCCCGCGCCGTGAGGACGGGAGGTAAGTCGAAATAAGATACGTCAACTTCAGCTACGCTATTCCCGTAGCTGAAGTTGCGTATCTTACATCGCCCCTCTCCTCCCCAGTGTAGACCAGGCCTTACCCCTGTGTAAATTGCAAGACACTTCATAGAAGTCACATTGGTGGTTAAACAGATGGGAAGAGAGATCAGATTCATGCTCAAGGTTGGTAAGGTGCTTTGGGATAAGAGTAGTTATGTAAATATGAGATTGTTTTATCATGAAAAGGAATGTTTCTTAATTTGCTTTTTAAGGCCCTGATCCTGCACCATTCAAGTCAACGAGAGCTTTATAATTGACTTCAACAAGCCTAGGATCAAGCCTTAGGAAGGATGCATCTCAAAACTGTTTAACTAACTATGCAGTTAGCGCTAGATTGTTGGCAGATGGGGAGAGCTGTTATTAATGCTAGTGAGATGTAAGAAGAAAACACTCCACTTACTGAAGAGCTCTAAAGAGACTTGTATCTTAGGGTATGTCTAGATAGCAAAGAAAAACCTGTGGCTGGCCTGTGACAGCCAACTTGGGCTGCAGGGCTGTTCATTGCTGTATAGACTTCCAGGCTCGGGCTGGAGCCCAGGCTCTAGGGCCCTGCGAGGTGGGAGGGCCCGAGAGCCCGGGCCGAAGCCTACACAGCAATGAAACAGCCCTGCAGCCCGAGTCCTGTGAACCCAAGTTGGCTGGCACGGGCCAGCTGCAGGTTTTTCTTTGCTTTGTAGACATACCCTTAAAGCTTAGAGGCCAGATTCTGCTTTTAGGTTCACCAGTGCAAATCACGAGTAATTCCACTTAAATCACTGGTTTTACAGGATGTAAAAGCCAAGTAAACAAGAGAAGTAGACTCCAGGTATCCTTAAAAAAGTCAATTTGTTAAGGTAACTGGGAGTCAGTGTTCTCATGTTAGCACTTTGGGACTGTTGAATTTAATCAGGCTGCAGCTGGTCCTGGCTGCCTATCTTTTGTTTCTACCACATACTTTCTGCAGTTATGGGCAGAGTCTGAGCTCCGGTGTGCCACTGTAAATCAGGAGCAGCCCCACTGAAGCCAATGGCCTAGAACAGAAACATTTAAAAAGAGGAATGGCAAAAAAATTGGGTCAATGAAAAAGAGGAAGATGATTTTTTTTTAATTGTGCCCTAGTGTTGAGGCTAACGACATATGTCAGGGCCTGGATAGGAAAAATGAAGTGTTTTGTTTAGAGTACTAATGGGCCATTATGGTTAAAACAAAAATCTTTTTTGAATAAACAAAGATGAGCTATGTGTATGCTGTATGGTAGAAGAAACAACTGGTCACCTTTTCTGGGTATGTAATGGCTTTGATAAAGAAAGGGGAAAAGCTTTTTGAGGAATTTAAGTGGTTTATGTTATTTAGTAAAAATATTGAGGAAATGGAGTAGTATTGGAAAGGCATAGCTACATTACCTGATAGCCACAAGGCAGAACAAGATAATATAAATCACTAGGTATTTAGGAATTTTAATTGGTGGAAGCTATAGACTATTCAAGTCTGCTTTGCCCTGGGGGGAAAATAAAGAAAAGAAAAAGAAGCCAATGGATTGTTCCTGATTTACACTAAGGTAACCGTGAGCAGAAACAGGCCTTTACAAAGGAGTAGGTGGGGCTGGAATTACCAGACTGTTACCTTTGAAATACCTGGAACTAAATTTTACTGTAAGAGCCAGACTATTGGGGCACTGGAAAAAGCTACTTAATCTATTGAAACAGGCACCTCCACATTAGTTAATTTGAAAAATTCTTTCTGCCTTAAGGAGTATCCTCAGTGCGAAATGAACTGGCATTGTGACCACTCAGTATCACTGTCTGCTAATTTAGTCTGAGTATCCTGGATTATTCTGTTTGTATTGTACAGGAGTAAGATTGTATTATACCCCTTCTCCACATGGGACCTTCATGAAAATGAGATGTTTATCTCATGAAGCTTTCACAGTGAGCAAAAATGTTAAATAAGTGGATTAGCCGCATTTATTCTGTGTGCCACTTCATTCTGGAGCGAGTCATGTTTCAGACTTCCTGTTTATGTTTTAGCTCCACAAAGGAGCCAGTTTCAGATTTTAAATCTAGTACTTGGTCAGTGTAAAGTCTGCAAAGCAGAGGCAGTCAATTTTTGCTTAGGTAGATTCTATATTCTCTTCTGATATAAGCATGACTCCCTAATTACTATATGCCAGACTCTTATAAAATATACTCCAGTATTTTACAATAATATCCCCAAACACTACAATAGAACTATGATAATGTTTTAGCAACTTATTGTAGTTTTGTTTTTCTATAAGAATGGATACAAAATTCTTTGTCTTGACTTGCAACATAAGAGCTGAGCTAACACTATCATTCTCCTTGCTCTCTTTAGATGCAAAACTCCCATTGACATCAGTGGGGGCTAGGATTTCACCCTAGATATTTAGACTTGTTTCCAATATCAGACTTACATGTTACCAGAGCACACCAGCCTATACTTGACAGCAACATGATTAAAGAATAGAAGCCCAGCTCACAGATCCTGGCAAAAAACAGATAGAGAGGGGATGAGAGGGCAGGGAAAAGCTCAGTGAGGTTCCTCTCAGTAAGTTTTGTGTTCTGTAGGCGGGGAGGAGAAGAGTTCATACCAGGTGAGGCTCTTGGGGAGTACATGGAGGAGACACCACACGTCTGAGGATAGCAATCAGATTCATGAAGGAAAGAGTATAATTGTTAAAAATATTGGAAGTTTTGATGGACAGGAATGGGCCAGATTCTCTGCCGCACTCAGTTCACACTTGGTACAAGTCAAAGCAGCTGTCAGCTCTGCTCCCACGGGGGATTCCAACCCACCAAGGGAATCCCCAGTAGGGATTAAAGCCAGATTCTGTACCTTTTGTACAACAGGAGTTTTGCAAAGGGGACAGAGCAGGCCAATGACGCTGACCCAAGTATGTTCTTGATCACGGCCCTAAATATGTTCCAGCTGTTCTTTTGTCCTGACCCTTTTGCTACGGTACCTGCTGAAATAGATACTTACTCCTCAATATCCATTTTCCCTGTATGAAAAAGTAAGAGCTACATAATGCAAGCCTGCTGTTGTTCTTTATGGAAGATGTTCTTTATAGAAAACTATTCTGGATATAAAGTATCCCAGATCACATGATAACAACACCTAGCTTTTAGTCAGCAGATCTTAAAGCACTTACTGTATTTATCCCCACAATACCCCTGTGAGGTAGGTATTATGATCCCTGTTATTACAGATGGGGAAACTGAGGTACAGGGAAGCTAACTGAGTTGCCCAAGGTCAAACAGGAAGCCTAGAGTGGAGTAGAAAATTAAACCCAGATCTCCCAAGTCCTAGGTTAGTGCTCTATCCACTGGATCATCCTCCCTCTCTACATCAAGCACCGGTCTTATTTTTACAATAAATTAGACCAAAGCCGAAGTCAAACTTCGTTAACTAAATAGAGATTTTCAGTTGAATGTTTTTTAAAACTTATTTGGGTTAAACTTTAAATCAGGAAGAAAAATGTGACTGTAACAGTTGTCAAAATTAAACACATCTCATTTTCTCTGTATTCACCCTCAATACTTCCTTTTTTAAAATATGTCTCTTCCTTGAGAGGTTTCATTTGTGACAACAAAGTGGTGGAATAACTCAATTCCATACATAATTTATTGACATTTTTGAACTGTGCGTTCCTGGAGACATTTTTATGCATAATTGAGCTAACTTTTATTTGGCTTATTCTGCATTAGGAAAGCTCATATCAGATCCTTTGGCCCTATTCATAAATGCTTTAAGGGCTCAGCAAGGAGCCAATCCAGGGTTCTCATACATTTTAAAATGTGCCTAATTCTTACAAAAAAAAGAAATGGAATAATCAGGTTTTTTTTCTTTAAATCTAAAAGCAGATTTTTGACATTGAGTATTTTCTCACAGTTCTTTAATTTGCATAGTTCCTCTGATAGCCTTCCTGGCTGCCTATTGCCTGATTTAGGAGTTTGTGTGCGTGTGTGTATATATTTGATCAAGGACAACACTGGAAAAATAGTAAATCATTTAAGAAGAAGAAAAAAAGCTCTGGGTGGTTTTTGATGCTCTGAAAGGCATCCAGATTGCTGTGGTGTAATTTGCAAAGTGACTTGTTTTCTGGGAGATTTTATCGTTTATTATTTGTATTATGGTACTGCCTTTGATCCTAAGTATGGGTACATCTAGACTGCAATCAAGGCTGGGGTGTATGATTGCAGCACCTGTAGACATCCCTCAGCTAGCTTTAATCTTTCTAGCTCATGTACCAATACCAGCAAAGCCACAGCAGCTTCAGCATGAACTAGCTGCCCATGTAATTACCCAGGGTCCCAGGATACAGCTCTCACTGAAGCCCACGCTGCCACAGCTTCATTGGTATCGTTATGCGAGCTAGCTCAATTAAAGCAGGCATGAGTACGTCTACGTGTGCTGCAATCACACATGTCTATTGCAGTGTGGATATAACGTAAGATCGGAGCCACTTTGTGGTAGACACTGGACAAACAAATAGTAAAAGACAGCCCTTACCCTGAAGAGCTTATTTTGTTAAATCCCTTTATGTGGGAAACTGCTGGTAGAAGCCATGTATTGTATTTGTGGGGCAAAAACCTGGCTTAATTGAAATCGATGACAAAGCTCCCACTGATTTCAATGCAGATAAGATTTGTCCAGCTCAACATCTTGGGATTCCCTCCAGAATTCCATAAGTCTTTCCCGTGTGGCTTTCTGAAGGATAAAGGACAGACTGCATCATCTAAAAGAGTGGTGGTGTACCTGTGTTCCCCCATAGATTGGGGTGGCATAGGTACCTTTTATTCATCATGCCCTACACCTTGTGTAACCATTTATACCTGTGCAAAATAAGACACAGAAATGCTGCTGTAATGAGATGTCCTATAGAAATGCATTTTACACTAATTTAGTACTCACTTTGTACTGGTGGAGGTGACTTCACATTCTGCAGAGCAAGAGTGAACTGGGCCCACCTGTACCTCCCATGGTGGTGGTACAGCTCTGTATCACCCAAAATGGATCTTCTAGGCAAAAACAGAATCCCTTGGGCCTGATTCTACATTGGCCTGTGCTATGTAAAGTCATTTGGGGGGAGAGATAGCTCAGTGGTTTGAGCATTGGCCTGCTAAACCCAGCGTTATAAGCTTAATCCTTGAGAGGGCCATTTAGGGATCTGGGGCAAAAATCTGTCTGGGGATTGGTCCTGCTTTGAGCAGGGGGTTGGACTAGATGACCTCCTGAGGTCCCTTCTAACCCTGATATTCTATGATTTTCAGTAGTGCAAATCCTAATTGATCATAACAGTAGCATTTTGTATTTACTGCGCTTTGTAACTGACAGCACATGGTGCTGGGCAACTAAGAATTGGGCACTCCGGGTTTAAATAAAAGCAGAGGCTTTGCTGAGCAAATCCAAGTAGGTGCTTTGTGATTCTGTAATGCACAACACGATACATTTTGGTGGCAGCTTCCTGGCTAGCCTTGCAGAGGCTGCTGGTCCAAAACAGGTAGCTCCTGCATTGTCTCATTCAGTGCAGAATGATGGAAGACAAAGAAAGAATCGAGAAGGGAAAAAAGCTGATCCAAGGAAGATGCAAATGCTATGGAGGGATTCACCTTCCCACTCTCACTTGTCACCAGCCCCCACTGTAGCCTTGTAAAATAATCAGAACTGCACACCATCTTTCCTATTTAAATTTAAAGACCAGATAAATTGGGAGAGCACGTTTCAGTCGGCTTCAATCAGAAAGTACTTCAAAACCTGAGAGGGGCTCAGCAATCGAGTGTTATCACTTTAATTACTATTTGTCTAAGGTTTTCATCCTCCCGGTTCTTCTGATCCTACATTTTTGGTCAGGCAGACATTCTAAAACAGGCTTTCAGTGAGCAAGCAGGAGAGGGACCCCACAAAAGGCATGTATGTGTCAGCAAAATATTTCCAAAAAAAGTATGCTAATGAACAGTGTGATCTTGAACCTTACACCTTCACAGAGCGACTGCAAGAAAAACAAACATTAATATGAGGATGGTGGCTGGGACCTTCATTATAGTTACAACTGCATCAGCATTTCTAGGGGACGTCTCATTTTTTCCCTTCTCTTTATCACTTGACCTTAAACACTGCCTATGTTCTGAGACTTGGCATGTGAGGGCCGAGCCCAGGAGATGTTTTTCTTTGCACAAAGTGTGGAAGACAAATCAACTTCTGAATATAAAAACTGTAGGTATCAATACATTTTGAAGTGCAGTCTTGCTCTTATAAGTGATTGTGCAAAAAATGTCACCTTGTTGCTCAGAGCTGCTCTCTGTCATGGCTGTCACTTTAATGCTGGAAAATAAGCTTTTACTGTTTTTCACTCATCTTAGCCCTTCAGGAGCCAACACAATTAACAGAGCTCAATTCTATTCCTACTCGTGCATCAACAGAAGTGTTTACTAAGTTTCAGTTACTTATACCTATGCAGCCTCCATAAGGCACTGGAGCTGCACTGGTGTCATTGGTGACTGGGGCTCCTACGCCTTACCATAATAAATAATTGAGGGCATATCTTTAGTACAGTGGGGTTACACAGGGCATAATTTGACCTACAGCACCTTTATTACTGGTGATAATGCATGACAAGGAAAGAACCCAGCTTAACAGTTTGAAGGCCTGACAGACAAAACAACTTGTAAATGGAGCATGTTTAATATAGAAATCAGAGAGAGAAAATAAATCTGAAACCCCATGATGCAATTTATACTGTGTCCTTGCAAAACAAAACTGCACCTTAAAGATTTTCTTTTGGCAGTGGAATAATTTTTTTAAATGGTTCTTTTGAACTTTAGCAGGCAGTTAGTCCTTCAGTCTGATTTCACTGCTTTTTCATTTTGCAGATAAAAAATTTTAAACACTCAGAAAGATGCATGTCACAGCGATAGTAACTATATTACAGCAAGAATTTTTAGACGAGTTCAGAATGCTCAAAAAAGTGCATTTTAAAAAAATCTTTCCATAAATGTCACAATGGGAGTTGCTGGGTGTTGAGCATTTGAAATTTGGGTGCTGAACGCTTTGGGTCAGACTTACAAAGGTATTTAAACACCCAAGGCTGCAGATAGGCATCTAGTGGGATTTACAGAAATGCCTAAACAGGTTAGGCACCTAGTCCTATTGACTTTCAATGGGAGCGAGGCACCTCTCTGCATCTTTAAGCACTTTTAAGCAGAGGGGTGGGATAGCTCAGTGGTTTGAGCATTGGCCTGCTAAACCCAGGATTATGAGTTCAATCCTTGAGGGGGCCATTTAGGGATCTGGGGCAAAAATCAGTACTTGGTCCAGCTAGTGAAGGCAGAGGGCTGGACTTAATGACCTTTAATTTTAAAAATATTAAAGGGGGGAGGGATAGCTCAGTGGTTTGAGCATTGGCCTGCTAAACCCAGGGTTGTGAGCTCAATCCTTAAGGGGGCCAATTAGGGTTCTGGGGCAAAATCAGTACTTGGTCCTGCTAGTAAAGGCAGGTGGCTGGACTCAATGACCTTTTGGGGTCCCTTCCAGTTCTATGAGATAGGTATACCTAAATACCTTTGTAAATCTGGCCCTTTGTCCCTAGTTGTTCTCCCTACGATCAGATCTGGCATATCACTGTCCTGTTATAGACTGATCTGAATCCATATCCGAATTCTGCAAATGGCTCCTATCTTTGATGAGCCAAAGTAAAACTTGCCTCTGAGCAGCCCTGAACTCTGTCCTTAAATGTACATGTCCAAGAGCACAAGTTTGATCCTTAGATTGCCCCTGCAGTGCTTACAGATGCAAAATTCCCATTCAGGTCAATGGGTGTTTTAACTGCTTAAGAACTATAGTGTCAGGTGTACAGACTAACTCAAAAACTCCTGCGTGTCACAGCTCAGTTATCTAGCAAGATAAATAATAAATCTAACATCGTGTTCAAGATGTTCTGGGAGTTTTCAGAAAATCATTGTTCAAAAGGTGGCTTTAGCATCACCTGGCTAGATATGCAGGGGATGTCATTTTTCCATAATGGACCAGATCCTCATCTGGCTCAGTGTACTCAGCAGAGGATCATGGAGAGGAGAAAGTGGTACAATGCCACATTTCTGTTTTGCTGATCCTCGGATCAACTGGTATCTGATTTGGTCTCTGGCATAACTTAGACCAGCCTGAAGGTTACTCTATTTACACCAGAAAGAATAGTCTTATAGGGACCACCTGGGGACAGCCAGAATGCCAGGCAATCTGGCCATGACCCTGCCCCTTATCCCATGAGGCAGGAGTGGGGGCCATAAATCTGGCTCCATTGGCTTTATACCCTACACCTGTTAGCAGAGCTTGGCAACATTTTTGAGCTGATTTTTTTGGGGGGGGGCAAAAATATACATTCGGGTCTGCTGAAACATTTTCTTAATTTGTGTTGAATTTGCCAAATTGTTTTTGGTTGAAAAATAATTTTAAAAAAATCAAAACATATGGTTCTGACATTTTCAAAATGAAACATTTTGGAGGTTATTTTATTTGAAATGACCCTTGTTTCAAAATTTGGTTCAATTTCATTCAAAATAAAACTTCTGAAAACCTCAACTGAAACAAAATGTTTCATTCAACCCAAAACATTTTTTTTTTTTGGTTTGGCCAATGAACTGAAAAAAATCATTATTCACAAGCTCTGCTAGGACGTCTTTTTCAGGTGCTTTGCATTGTCTGAACAGCACAAAGAAGTCAATTGGGAGACCAGGAATCTGGCCTATTGTTTTTATAAAACTTCACAAAGTAAATCTGTCTGATTTTCAATGGAGAATTTCATTGTTTCACCTTTCTCAGCCCTGAGTCCCAGGATACTGCTCTTTACTTAGCGCTCATTACAGGAAAGTTGCTTTTTACTTCCACCCCTTAAGCACACACTCTTTTTATGGAGCAGGGTGACTTCGCTTCAGTTTTTCACCAACTGGACAACTCAAAAAACTCCAAAGCAACCAAAACAAAAAGCCCATATACTTCACAGGTGTGTTTAAAAATTACTGATTACCAAACTGAGCCAAGTAATTGTACTGCTTTTTGACTGATTCCTTTTCCAGGAAAAAAAATCACCTCTTGTTTACCACCTCTAAAAGAAAGACATAGGAATAAGTTTCTTCTGGGGCGTTGCATATGGGCTACAATAACCCTTCATGCAGCATGTGTCACTGAAATGCAGAGAAGTATTGTGAGATGGTCATTCCACTGCAGCTCTGATCTCAGGCACACTGGTGTAAAGCTAGGCAAAAATGACAATGGTGTGGGCTTAATTTCCTCATTGTACAGAGAGTTTATTTTTCCTTTCAGTTTAATCATGACTCTGCATTTCTGAAACAGAACTGGTAGGAGTAAACAGAGGGAACAAAGTCTCTAAACAATAGATGCAAACTTTGCTCTGAAATGAAATATGTACTTTGTGAGTTGATATTGGTGGCATATGGGCATGACAAATTCAGATCCGATTGCCATTTAGGATAGTACGGAATCCTGACCTTCAAATCCCACTGCAGGATCATACGTGATTACATTAGTGCCTGAACTCAGGCCCACCTGTTAGGGAGGAGTTGTTCCCATGCACATGACAATGTGACAAACTCACCAAACCATCTGTGATAGTTAAAGATGCAGTCAGGGTTAAGTAACCTCTATTCGGCTACAAATGCCCTCCTCTGTCTTATAATGCTATGATGTTGCATACATCTCTATGCTTGATCATGTCTGTTATGGTAAAACATAATAAAGAAAGTGTGAGATTAGCAATCCTATACTGCACAGAAACATATCACATTAATCATAGCAAAGGACACACTAGGGTGACCAGATAGCAAGTGTAAAAAATCGGGACAGGGGGTGGGAGGTTATAGGTGCCTATATAAGAAAAAGCCCCCAAAATCAGGACTCTCCCTATAAAATCGGGACATCTGGTCACCCTAGGACACACTGATGTTTTGGTATCTTTTCCCCACTTCCTATTCAAAAGTGAAACAGATAACATTTGGGACATTTCAATCCAGCAAGTGGGGGCGAGAAAGGTTAAGCTAACTGCTTATTCTCTATACACAAAAAATATTGTTGTGTTGCCCATCTGTATCCATACTTCAGGGATTTAGACCATCTTTTTAAGAGGATCCTTTCCTGTTTGTCTCTTTCTGATATTCTTAAGCAGTGGGGGCAAATTTTACTCACCGACTTTTGTCTGGGGGAAAATTAATATGTTTTGAAATAATGGCAGGCAAGTGTATTTTGTGCCTGAGCTGACAAATTCTTATGATGATTTTGCAAGACTGTTATGAAGTATTCTCATTAAGGGCTTCATCCAGCTCCCACTAAAATCAATATAAAGACTCCCACTGACTTTAGGGCAATTCCCAAAACCACTCATCAGCAGATTGTGATCCATTTTTTAGAATATCAGGAAAGCACAGACAAGGGAGCCCTTATATATTTCTAGAGCCATATTTTGGCACTCTTCAGTAACTACCCCATCAGCCCCAGTCTACAAACATAAATGCTGCATTTTACAAATGAGGAAACTGGGTCACAGAGAGGGGCAGTGATTTGCCAGAGATCATGCTACGGCTAATGTCAGAGCTGAGAGGAGAATCTATATTGCCCCTTTCTCAGCACTCTGCTTATCTACTAAGCTACGTTCTCTTTCATACAGCCTGGCTGGTGTTAACCACTACAGGGGAAAATTAGGTAAGTAAAACAGCAAGATAAGGTAACAGCAAGCCCTCACTCCACCCCCATCAAACCTTGTGTGCTCCCACTGAGAAATGAGCAAACACGGGAAGCATGACCACCTCAAATTTCTCCATTTTTGGCATTTGCCCTCTCTAACATGGCAAGGGTAAAGACAAAAGGAATCCAGGCAGACTTTGCTTGAGCTCTGTAGCCAATCAGTTCATTTTATCATCCATATATCACTGTATTATGTGATGTTATGGTCAATTCTTATATAATCAATGTATGCTAAATAGATTCAAGTTGTAGGATTATAGAAGTATAGGACTGATAAGTATTTAGGAATGATGAGTGTGTATTCGGTATATAAGTAAAGAATGGCTGGAACGCAAGGCCTACAGGCTGAGACCTGTAAGATGTTAGTTTAGCCATACTAGGCCATAGGCTTAAGAATGTTTGACATGAGTGGGTGACCTAGGATTAACCCTATGCAATAATTTTGTGACTTTGCTGGCATAAGATGTGCCAGTAGGTGAAGTTATAGAAAAATGGATTGCAATAAACTGCAATGTATTGTCCAAGACCGCAAGACACCTGATTGTAACATCTTTGAATGTCTGTTTTGACTGCAGGGTACATGTTCTGCATAAATGCTAATGAGAATAAGATAAACTAAGAAAAATCTATGAAAAATATTCATGGGGTGTGGAAGTTCAGAGAAGGAAAAGGGGGAAAACCATATGCATAAGGTGTTAGGTGTAGTCAGAATTACAATATAAAAGAGGATTCCCTGATTAGGTAAAAGTGGGAAGACCCAAGGGATGATCCAACAGGAAACCCCAGCAGGAACCATCCCTCTAGCAATGATAGTCTATTGAGAGGTCCATCGGACCCTAGAATATCTTTGAGGATGTGAGTATGACTAGTTATAATTATTGCATAGTTTTTTGTAGGATTTCTATATGCATGGGTAATTGTAATTTTGCTCATTGCTTTATTAAAACATATAGTATGGACAAGACTTTGAACTTGTGATTGTGTCTGTGGTCACTATCCTTGGACTTTGTATGTTCCTAGCATCTCCAAATTTGAGAAAAGCACCAAAGGCAATTTTCACTCTGTGGCACTTGAAACTGAAGCAACCGGAACCAAACCCATGGTGGTGTAATACAACATCACTAAATTCACTTTAAATAAAATAAAAGGCCACAGCTCCTTGCTTTTCCAACTGCATGCAGCATAAAGCAGCTGAGGGCCAAGCACAGAATTTTTCTTAGGCACTGCCAGATATTAGGCAGAAATTTAGTACAGATTAGTTTATGTCCATTGTAACGGAAAGCTTGGAAATGCCAGTTAGCAGACACCTGCTGGAGATTCACTAATTTTGCATCTTTCCCTTGAGAGGCAACCAGTTGGTTGCTACTCTCTTGGTTCATGCTCAGTCCTTTACATGTGTGTGCGTGCGCGCAGAGAGTAGCAGTCAATTGTTGTCTGCTACCAAAAAGAGAGAGAGAAACCCATGGGATGGTTCTCAGAGCTTGCATAGGATGTCCCCCTCACCCCCCACCCCCGATAGTTGTATGTTTTCTTTGTGCGTAAGACTGGCCATACGGGGGAGTGCTGCATTCTGAACTTCCATATTAATACAAGGGTTGAAGTCAAAGGCAGGAATCCAAGGTATCTAGGGAAGAAAAATAGATTATTTTGACTCCTGAATAAATCAGTATTAGGCCCTGGGATGACTAAACTGGAAGCCTATGGAGCCATTCCAGATCGTGTGTGAAGAGGGTCCACAGGTACTCTTGGAACAATTCCACTGCAATTACACTCTGCTTAGAGACACTTTGTATTAAGCATAAGGAAAAGTTAAGCTGGGCAGATCTGCTAGTAGCCTGTCCCTGGGTTTAAGAACCAGAATAAAAGTTTTGTCATTTAAAACACAATCTACCAAATCTACAAACCCTACCCAAAACAAAACACAGCACTACACTGCAAACGCAATTTCCCACCTGGAGAAGCTGAGAGATGTTGGTTGCATTGCTTAAGGAGCTACCAGAAGGCACTCAGATATTACTGTGAGGATGGCTAAATGAGAATCTAGAGAGAACAAAATAGGATAGAAAGAAATTCACCTTAAATCACTGAAAGATTTCAGTTTACAAAGCAGATCCCTACCTGGATTATAGACAGGCACCCAACACACCCGATTTGTAAGCAAATGTAAAATTTTGAGCCCAATGCAGAGGGGGGTCAAAAAGAATGTAAATTATACAGTGAGGGGCATACAAGAAGGTGGAAGTTGCACCAGCTTAAACACCCTTGGACTCACTCACCTCTGAATTTGTTTCTTTGTTTCTAAATCTCAATGAAACCATAACTACTAGTGGGCATTCAGTGAACTATGTCAAGGGATGGAGAGGGAAAGCCAAAAAGTAAGAGGAAAAACATTAGAAATCATTCTAAAATCTTGTTATAGGGCCAGGTCCCACACCCACTGAAGTCCATTGCAAAAGTCCCATTTAATAAAAAATGTTTATGTCGCTCAAGGTGGTTTCAGAGAGGAATAAGGACGCAAATACTGAAGCATCAGGGACCTCTAGAAATGGCAAAAATTAAAATCATCATCATGAAACAGAACTCACTCACTGATTAAAAACTAAAAGCACGCATAAGAACATACAAAGTCAGACAAACACTGAGGTTCCCACATCCTACAAAAGCCTGGTTAAAAAAGGAGCAAGACACCATCTGCCAAGCCATCTGTTCATCCTAGTCCTGTTCCTTGTTTATGATCACTGAGGTAGGAGTTTCCAAAGGAAAAACGCTTAACATCATCAGAATCCCCAAATAAATATTTAATATCCTCTAATACCACTCTTGGCTTAGCCACAGTGGTTGTGTTAGGTCAGAATTTTAGCTGGGGACACTGATTTGACTTAGCTGCTTGTGCACTTGTGAACTAAGGGCATTTTTCATAGAACCCCTTGAGTACTGTGCTGTGGCTGCTGGGCTGAGCAAAGGGGTTCTGTTACTGCTGCTTTAGGGCTCCCTACTGGCATGAGTGAACGACTCCTCTGCAGAGAGCCAGCACAAGGACTACACACCACTTAAGTCCCACTTAAGTATTGCAACGTTGGCTATGTGCACAGACAGTGCATTTCACCCAGAGTGAGATACTAGAACAGCAACTCCACATCGATTTTCTTTATCCTTGCCTTGTCGCCTATGCCTAGGTGTTTATAGATAGGAACAATCTCTATGGGGGTAAGGTAAGAATGGGAAGAAACAGCTACCTACCTTTCTGTCACTGCTGTTCTTTGAGGTATGGTGCACATGTCCATTGCACTGTAGGCGTGCAAGTGCCCCGTGTACAATTGTCAGAACATTTCCCCACAGCAGTACCCATTGGGGCAGCTCGAGCACCCTCTGCCATCATGTGCCACTGCATACAGGTATAAGAGGGTGAAGCTGCCCCCAACTCCCTAAATTCCTTCTTACCAGATAGACTTTGATAGAGAGGGGAAGGAGGGTAGGTCATGGACAATTTTTTTCAACTTTTGTAGTTCAGCCAGAAAACAGAAAAATGAGGTATTCACACAGCTCTAGTAGGTAGCTCACTGCTGATTCAGCTGCAGAACATTCTGTGCAGGCCAGGAAGCATTGCAGGGTGGAGGGAATCCATTAGAGAGAAAGAGTCCAGAGCATAATTAAGAAAAAAAAATTCCTCTTGCTGTCCAAATTATGCTTTCTTCACTCACAGTTTTCATTTAGCTTAACTAAATTCATCCGGACTTCAAACACTTGCTGAGATTAGAAAACCTTGTTCTTTTTTTTTTTTTAAATCCTCTTCTCTTTGGCTAAAATGTTAGGACTCTCCCTCTTTGAATTATAGCATTGAAATGGACTCTCCAAACAGGGACTAACTGCAACAGCCAATCAGCCCAGTAACCATTTTTTCCTCAAAGTTAGCTCATTCTTATAAATAGGGTTGAAAACAAAAACTCACCAGAAAGGAATTGCAAATTCTTACATTTGGCTTTTGTATGGCCATGATTCTGACTGTGCTCAGTGTAGCTCAGGGAGAAGAAAAGGGCCAGCCAAGGCAGAGTGCTCTGGGAACACTGGAGGGGGCCTGGCCTGGGGGCGGAGCATGGGTGGGGCCACGCTAGGATGTTTGGAAAGGCACAGCCTACCCTTGCCTATGATACCTGTCGACCATGCAGGTACATATAACAATACACCCCCTGGATCATGCACATTTAGTCTTAGCCCGGCATAAGATAAAGCAATCCCCCAATGTTGACATACTTACAACCTTATGGAGACTGGTAACAGCAAAGATAGAAGAAAAAGTAAGTGGAGAGCACCACACAAGGGTTTGTTCGTACGCAGGCTTCTGCAAAGACATGGGCCAGGTCATCCCTTCCCCCGCATCCCCACTCCCCTGTGGTTGGAAACAGCTCCCTTCCCTCCCGCACCGTGCCGAAAGGCTGCTGCTGGCCATAGGTTGCCTACCCCTGGGTTAGAAGGATTGCAATGATCTGTGCTATGCCTCCGACTTCTTCAATCATCCTGGGAGGAAGCTGTCTTTGGTCTCAGCAGACAGCTCCATGGGTTCTATTCCCAACACTGCCACTGGTGTGTTCTGTGACCTTGGGCAAAACATTTAACTACTCTAAGTCTCTGTTTTTCCATCTGTAAAACAGAGATAACATTTACCCAGGGCCGGACCTAGACCAAATGGCGCCCCAAGCAAGGACCATCTTCAGTGCCTCCTCCCATTTGTTAACTTTTGAATACCTTATTTTTATTGCATTTGTAGCCCATTTCACGACTTTGATGAATGATTTGCATGCAAGATTTATCCCTGTCATATAAAATAATAAATTTGCATGCTAGGATCTGTAAATCTGTATTTATTCCTGCCATATATAAGCAAAAAAAATTAGTTTCCTCTAAGCTTATAGAAACTTTTTAATGTTAAGAATAATTGAAATGTACTAACATTAAGAAATTGAACTGTGCACCAACATTGGGTGGACCAGTATTAAATAGCATTACAGAAGGTGACAGGCTTAGAATGTTAACCCTAGTCCTTTAGTTCAAAACATCACTTCTCTTTGCCCTTTGCACAGCATCAGAGAGATCCAAAGACTGGCCAATGGCATCTTCAAGTGATAAAATAGCAAGCAGTGTCAGTGTCTCATTGGCCACCATCAAAGATATGTTTTAATAAACCTGAGCTTTGAAAAGCTGCGCTCACCACTCGCGACTGTGAAAGTCATCAAACATTATGTGTTAAGCATGGCAAAAGAAGTAACAGTATTTCTTTTATATTGTTGCGTAGATAGGGGTTTGATAGATATCTCTGGCGTCTTACTAAATATGTCCTTTATTAGTCACTGCTTACAATCTTCAAGTCTTAAAACACAAGTACACTTTCGCAATTACACAATAAAACAAGGTTCACACTATCGCAGCTGGGCTCTCACTTCACTTCAGTTTTTTCTTATATCTCACTGACTGACTGGCGAAGCCCCACCCCTTATATACCTGCTTGGCATGGCTGACTACATTCTGGGAGGTTCAAGAAAAATATAGTTCTCAGAAAGTCTGGAAGGTTCCATGAGATTCTACAAAGGTCCAGAACATTCTATGAAGTTAGTGGAAAATGAATCCTCATACGGAATACCTCAAACATGTTACTTCAAACATTCTATTTTCCCTTTTATCGCTAACAACAAAAACAGCATCCTGAACCCGGCGCCCCCCAGAGGCTCAGAGGGCCCCTAAATCCGGCTCTGCATTTACCCATCAGGGATATGGTGAAACTTAATTGATCAGTGCTCATAGGGTGCCTTGAGAGATGAAACAAGCTAGACAGATTACATATGCATACACGCACGCAAGTGAATTAAATACTGAGGGCTCTGTGCTGCTTTAGGTTGAATTTTTTCATCATTTAAACATTAAGCATGTTACTCCTTACTTTAAATTATGCAAACTCAATATTCTCTGTAGTGTTCCTTGCAGTAAATAAGAGACAAAACTATTATAATGAACATAAAAGGGGATTCTTTATTCAGGCCACACAGATGGACTGTAGTTATGTTTAGTTCTCCAGCTCCCAGACTAACTAAACACACAGTCTGTGCTGCCTTGTGTCCCGCTGAGGGGACTCAACAAGAGTATCACTAAGCCCTGGTCTGGCCTAAGCAGTTTGGGAAGGCAGTCTACATTCTTTAGGCCAGATGACTGCATGCATCTCAGTTTGTGTATTACTTTCACAGGAATGAGGGTGGTGTGTTGAAGAGAGGAAATAGAGTCACAAAGTGGAGAGAATGTGGTGAGCAACTCTAATGTCATCTCTTCTAAGACCTGATCATTTGGGAAAATATTCTGCAGAGCATGGTCTGTGCACCTCTGCTCTATAGTAGCATTACATCTCAAGCTTGCACATCTTTCCAAAGAAGCACTAATAGTCCCATAGGCCACTTACCTTTTCACCAATTCATCATTACTAGTTTGACATGTCACTTAACAGTTTCACATTCAAACCTCTACAAAAGTATATTTAAGTGCAGTTTTACTCTAAAAGCTAATTATGTAAAAATGTCACCTTCTCGCTCACCAGATCTGTTCCTGTTGGGTATTCAGAGTCACTTGCTTCAGTGACAAAAAGCATTCTTTTACTACAGAGCCAACACAGTTAAGAGAGTGAACTGGATTCTATTCCATCTTGCCCATCACCAACAGAGTTGTATGCTAACTTTAAACCAGCTATACCTCATTGAAATTATGGAGGTTGCACAGGTGTCACTGAGGGCATAGTCTGGTCCACACATCCTTTATTACTGATGATGGTGCATGAGATGGCGAGAACACAGATTCACTCTCAGGTTACATCTACATAGGAACTAGAACTGGGCCAGCAACACTAGTTCCACCAATGGTTGGCCCTCAAGTGTAGATGGTGCCACAGTTTTCACCACCACATCATCTAGACCTTCTCTGAGCTCTAGTTGCACTGGTACCAGAATAGTGATAGCCTTAAAATCCTCATTCTAGGCAGGAGCGGTGCCAGGGTTTTTGGCGCCCTAGGCGGGGGTCCTTCCGTGTTCCCGGTCGTCGTCGGCAATTCTGCGGCGGGGGGGTCCTTCCGCGCTCCCGGTCTTCGGGGCACTTCGGCAGCGGGTCCCGGAGTGAGTGAAGGACCCGCCGCAGAATTGCCGCCAAAGACCTGGAGTGCGGAAGGACCCCCCACCGCCGAATTGCCGCCGAGGGCGGCAAAATGCCGCCCCCCCCCGTCCCCTCAAATCCTGGCACCCTAGGCGACCGCCTAGGTCGCCTAAATGGCAGCGCCGGCCCTGATTCTAGGCAAGGGTGCAGAGCTGAGATGAATATACAGAGCTGGGATGAAGTTGGCACCATTTACAATCTTTGCAGAAGGGGCTCAGAGGCAAATGAATAGGAAGATGCAAATACTTTCTCGTCCACCTACAGAGTAGTTTCATCCGCCCCGACTGAATGCATTGTAATGTATTTAGATGAAGCTCAAATTATATTCCCTTTGCAAAGAAATAGAAGATTTAAGCTTGTATCTATAAAGCTGCATCAACCCATTAGGAATATTATAAATCATTCTTTATCTTTTAACCAATCCCATTTCAGAACAGGCTTCCCTATGAGGATCCTTTATATTGATAAGTTGGGTCCCTTGTGAAAATTAAAGCAAACATTTCCAACTAAATCATTAGGAAATAATTTCAATTTAATTTTCCTATTTACTCAGCTGCCAGCATTATTGACCGTCTTAGTCACAAAGATTTTAAATCTTGATGGAATTAAAGGCTGTAGAATATACATCCCTTCCCCATGAGTCATGGCAATCAAGCCAACAATCATCATTTTCCCCATCACTAACCAAATAAATAAATAAATAAAAAACTCACATGGTTACCTAGTCAGTAAAACAATTTAATAAAATTCAAAACATCCAAAAATAGTTAACTGCAAAAGACTTTCCCACATAACTGATATTGCAAACCTGCTGAAGTCCTGAACTAGAGACTCGGTAAAGCCTTTTTTAGTTCCTTATATAACAAAGGCAGCTTCTTATGATTATCAAAGCTAACCTTGCAGGGGGCTTGGACTGGATGATCCAATAAGTCCTTTCCATCCCTATGCTATGATCCTATTAAACAACTGCCTCATAACAGAAACATAAATGCAGCGGACACATACAGTTTCATAGAAACAAACTCACAACCCCTCAATGTAAAGAAAAGAAAAGTCATCTATTATTTAAGTGTAAGTCCCCGCTTTCTTAATTTGATTTTTCAGGACTACATTTCAAGAACCAGTGAGACCCGTCAGTGCAATGTACTTTTCAAAGTGTGGTTTGATTTTCAGCTCTATGGCTATTGGAAGTGCAACAAGAACCCCAATGGATGAATGACGACCCTCTGTAGCGATCATTCTGGCTCTATCCTTACTCAGTATATCCATCCCCACCCTTCAGTATTGGGACAGAAACCAAAGCTTGCTCTCCTCAAAGGAGGGTCTGAATGTGGCTTCTTGATGCAGAGCAATGATTCTTGCTTTGGGTGCAACCTATCCCACGTTCAAATCCCTATGATGTGGAAACAACACCTCAGAAATATCTTCAGAGATCTCATTTTATGACGCTGCAAAGAAAAACCATCTCACAAAGGGGATTCACAGTCTAAGCGTGAAGGTTTCTGAAAGCATAATATTCGACAAAAGCTGCTTTACTTTACTCAGGCTTTGGGTTACTCACTCCTCTGGGCTCAAACTCCTCTGCCTCTGTGGGTGGATGGAGGGGGGAACCTATGTATACATTTCTGAGATTCTACAGTATGCTACCATCTTCCCACAATCTCATGGAAACACCTTTATGAAAGCTCTATGGGGCCAACCAGTCTCTGACAGACTCTGCTCTATTAATCATGGTAAACATTGATACTGCACTCAGTCATAGGCAACTACAATGACCCTTTCCCTCTGGGTACTGAGTTATTACTGTTTTTTTATTACATGCATTATGGTAGTGCTTAGAGCCCCAGCTGAGATCAGGGTCCCATGGCGCTAAGCGCTCTATAAATGCATAGTAAAAGACACAGTTCCTACCCTGAAGAGCTTACAATCTATATAGACAAGACAAAAGGTGGAAGGAAAAACTGAGGTATAGAGGTGGGAGGTGACTTACCCAAAATCAGACAGCAAGTCATAGAATCGTAGAAGATTAGGGTTGGAAGAGAACTCAGGAGTCAGTGGCAGAACTACAAATAGAAGCAAGGGCTCCTGAATTCCAAACCTACCTTGGGTGACCTTGGATAATAAATTTGCTGCTCTCACAGTATGACATGACTAACATTCTCTGTTTAATACAGTCATGTCTAGAGTCTGGCTCTAACTAGCACTAGTCTCCTTTAACATCCTGGTCACTAAATCTGCAAAAAAATTATTTACACAGAAGGAAAAGGAGGAGAAAGGGAAGGAAGGGAGGAGACTGTTTTGCACAGTTCCAGTAAATTAGAATGAACATATATGAAATATTCCCATAGACATGTCATAAACCATAGAATTTGCCTTCAGCTCTTTTGTACTGAATAATTGCAATGAAGAAAATGCTTTGTCTTTTAAATAATTCATTTTCAGAGATGCTGATCTCCTCCACCCTTTCTCCCTCCCCAGTGATTCTTTCGATTAACAGCTTTTAAATGTTCTTTTCTCACTGAGATTTTTTTTCTCTTTTCTTGCACTATTTGTGTGATGTTAGTAGATATTAAAAGGGAAAGCTGGAACCATGGGGACCAAATCTCCCCTGTCCTATAGCCCCTTTATACCACTTTGGCAGGAGAAAGGGGCCATAAAGAAGGTGCAGCTGGCCCCAAGTGTCACAGCACAGGGAGTCTCCTCTCTTGATGTAGGGAGCATGGCAAGATGGAGAGAAAGTATGTTGGCAAAAAGAGGGGGAAAGGCAAAGCACACAGAGCTCTAGCTATTCTTTGCTTCCCAAAGCACACAGAGAGCTAAGTATAAATTACAGCACTTCTAAGACAGATCTAATTTACACCAAGGGGCAGGCAGGACTCCAAAAAGCCCCATATCCTTTGCCCCTCTAAGCACAGGGATGGAGGAGGAGGAACTCATAACTGGGGCCATACGACCTTACTCTTCTCTCACAACAGTTTCACAATTGTGTAACTCTGCTGACTTGAGAGGATTTACTCCTGATTTAAGAGGAGAATCAAGCCCAAGAACCCAGATTTGACAGTTTTCTTTGAAACGTTCTCTATTTGGCCCCAATGCTTCATTCCCTGTGCTCCCCAAACTGCC